>NW_024737097.1:17749995-17922495 GCF_018991925.1 Homarus americanus | reverse complement strand
GTAGTACTGCGGTAGTGGTCCGCCAGTCTCGGATAGTCCAAGAGCAATGTAATGTTTGTTGAATTAAAAAAAAGAAGAAACAAAAAAACTTTCACTTATACTCCTGTAGACAAACTGTTACTGATTAGAGACCAAGAGAACATAAGAACATAAAAATGGAGGAAACTGCAGCGGACCTACTGGCTCATACTGGGCAGTCCCATTTACACCCAACCCCTATTGCTCATATATCCATCCAACCTATGTTTGAAGCTATCCAGCGTATTCGAGTCAATGATGATGTTTGGTAACTTGTTCCACTCATCCACTACTCTATTTCCAAACCAATGTTTACCTATTTCGCGCCTAAATCTGAATTTGTCAAATTTAAACCATTGATACGAGTTCACTCCTGGTTGGATAATTTGAGTACCTTTGTAATGTCCCCTTTGTTCAGCCCTGACTTCCATTTATTCACCTCTATCATATCGCCCCTCACTCTACGTCTCTCGAGGGAGTGCAAATTAAGATGCTTTAACCTGTCTCTGTACTCAAGGTTCCTAATGCCCGGGATTAGTCTTTTTCATTCTCCTCTGAATTCTCTCCAAGGATTCTATATCCATTCTGTAATACGGTGACCAGAACTGAACTGCGTAATCCAAGTGAGGTCTCACAAGCGCAAGATATAGTTTTAGGATGACCTCGCTAGTCTTGTAACTAACACTCCTTTGTATGAACCCAAGTACTTTATTAGCCTTGTTTCGAGCAAATACACATTGTTTACTTAGCTTAAGATTCCTACTTATCATTACTCCTAAATCTCTCTCGCAGTCGGATTTCTCAATAACATCGTTGATCTGGTATCTGGTTTCCCTGTTTACATCTCCTATACTGAGTACTTTACGTTTGTCCACATTGAATTTCATCTGCCATTTTTCAGACCATTCGAAAAATTTGTTTAGATCTTCCTGTAGTTTTGCAGAGTCCTCGTCAGATTTAATCACACGTCCTATTTAAGTGTCTTCAGCAAATTTACTTTTGTTGCTGTCTATGCCGATATCTATGTCGTTTATGTATATAATAAATAATAATGTTCCAAGTACTGAGCCCTGGGAAGCTCCACTAGTGACGTTGCTCCAATCGGATTTAGTGCCGTTAATGCTCACTCGCTGTTTCCTGTCCTGTAACCACGCTCTAATCCATTTTAGAATATCTCCTTTAATGCCATGAGTCTCCACTTTTCTTATTAGTCTTTCGTGAGGGACTCTGCCGAAGGCTTTGCTAAAGTCGAGATATACCACATCATAATTGTGCCCCTCGTCCACTGATTCGAAAACAGATGAAAAGAATGTTAATAGATTAGTTAGACATGAACGTCCGCTTGTGAAGCCATGTTGGGAATCATTGATCAACTTGTGCTTCTCCAGGTGATTTCGAATAGAGTTTGAAATGATTGCTTCCAGTAATTTGCCTACAATTGATGTTAAACTGATTGGACGGTAGTTAGAGGATAGTAATCTATCTCCCTTCTTGAAAATCGGTATTACATTCGCTATCCTCCAGGATTCTGGTACTACACCGGTTTTTAAGATGTTAAACAACTTTGCTAAGGGCATAATCAGCTCTTCCCTACATTCCTTTAATACTCTGGCAAATATCTCGTCGGGACCAGGTGACTTATTAGGCTTTAGTTTGTCTATTTGCTTACTAACATCGTTACTAGTCACTGTTATCTTGCTCAATTTATTTTCTTCACTATCTCTTTATAGAGTCGGTGCCTCGGGTATCATGTTTAAATTTTCGGGGGTGAAAAACTGTTGAAAAATATTTATTCAGATTATTGCTCATTTCCCCATCGTTATCTGTTAGCTCGCCAGTATCCGACTGTATTGGTCTAACCTTTTCTCGTGTTTTAGTTTGATACATTTGATAGAACCCCTTGGGGTTTGACTTCGCCTCCCTTGCTACCTTCAGTTCATTGTTCCTCTTAGCTTTTCTTATCTCAGTCTTAACCCTACTGGCCTATACTTTATAATAATCTCGGGGGTAAACTTCACCACTATTTATTCTTCTACCTATAGCCTTCCTTTGTCCAATAATATTCTTTAAATAATTATTTATCCATTTAAGGTATTTGTTGTTTGATCTGAGTTTTCTGTATGGTATGTTCTGCCTTTGTACATTAAGTAACTGATTATTTAAGTTGTTGTGGAACTCATCAACCTCAGATCTCGTTATCAGGTCATTCTCAACTGCCAGGTCTCCGGGTAAGGTGAGGTCGCCTTCTATGGGTACATTGTGTGAGGTCATGTAATTCACCCCCAAGCGTGATACCCCTTCTATCAGCTGCCTCTTCAAACTATCAAAGTTTGCCCTTCTGAAATCTGGGACTTCAGTGGAATTTTCCTTGCATCTGCTCTGAAATTCTAAGTGGAATCTAATTTCTTTGTGATCGCTGTTAGCAAGTTCGTTCCCTACCTCGACATTACTAATGAGGTTTTCTCTGTTTGACAGAACTAAATCGAGTATATTATTACCCCGGGTGGGTTTGGTTATGTGTTGGCTTCGGACAGTCCTGGATTGTTTCAAGAAAATCCTCTGATTCTGAGTTACCCGTAAGGTCAATCCAATATATTTGGCTAAAGTTAAAGTCGCCTACTATACAGACTTTGTTGTGTATGGAAGCCCTGCTCATTTCATCCCAAATAAGTTGCTCATTAACTCTATCAAGATTAGGAGGTCTATATAATACTCCTGTGATGAATTTTTCCCTACCATTGATTAATTCTATCCAAATTGTTTCTGTATTCCGCTCAGTTTTTATTTCCTTATTTATTTCACACTTAAAATTATTCCTGCCATAGCCTAAACAAAGGACCCGCCTGGAAAATCAAAACCAAGACCCACGCGAACCCATAAGCTTCCTATCGCTTTGCTAAATCAAAATTAAGGACAAGTATGAGTGTATGAGACCTGAGACCTGAAGATGGTAGTTACACGAATTCAGACCCAGACAAAATACAGGCATTGAGTGAATTCCTTTTTTACAGAGTTTACAAGTGACCCACCAGTGTTGTGCCAAGGTAGAGTTAACGCAGTTTTCGGACATTTTTATCAAAGATTATCTAATATGATTATGTATATATATATATATATATATATATATATATATATATATATATATATATATATATATATATATATATATATATATATAAAGAGAGAGAAAAAGATAGAAAGATTAAATGTCGGTGTAGGTGGGTTAGTGTCGACCGAGTGAGGGAGGGTGTTAGGGCCAGGCCGGTGCAGGAGTGTGAGCAGTGAGCGTGACTGGTTTACGCTGCTTACCGTGGAGACTGACACCAAGGATGGCATTGAGGACTGTAATTCGATCACAGGAGGGGAGAATTAGCAGGTTCGCGCTGCATGACTCATCCCCATATTTTGGCCTTTATTACGTTATGTCTCTCCTGATTGGAGGCAACGACGAGGACACGAGACACGTAGTTGACTATTATCCGGAAGATGGCGATGGACATGAGGCGTAGGAACTGAGGCCATGGATGAGGGACTGGAGAGATCTCAACCGCTGCCGGCACTGAACGATGACGTGAGCGACGACAGCAGTGGCAAGCATAGGTAGACCCAAAATCCTGTACATATAGGTGTTGACTTGTTCAATGAATTTACCCTGGAGGATCAGGTCTGACGGTAAGAACGCCAGGTAGACTTTTACCTTGGAGTGCGAGATTACGAGGTCAAGAGTTTGCCGGGTATAGGTGAACGTTGAGTGTATGGGCTGTCCATGGTGCTAGGCAATAATTTGTAGATCATCAGCAAAGTTGATGTGTTGTTCAGTTGACAGACAGAGTGGGGCTGAGGACGCCGCCTTGAGGAGTGGTTAGACCAAGGATTTTGACTTTCAAATAGTGAACCTGGAAATGAACACAAACCTAACGATGATAAAAGTAGTCAGCAATCCTCGTGAGGTGAAAACGTTCCCTGTAAAACGCAATAGAAGTCAACGAAGGAGGAGGTTTGAGCTGGTGTTCATGAAATAGTGAGCGGTGGCGGTGAGGAATCAAGCGTTCCATCATCTTGGAAAAGCAAGAAATGAGAGTAATTGGGCGTCAAGTTGCCTGGTTCACGTGGCAGCTTTCCGTGTATGAGACAAGAGAAACTGAATAAGCAGAGGGAGGGTGTGGCAACGGCATTTAGATCGTTGTGTGTTATGCCATCCTCGCCAGGGACTGTGGACAGTCCATGTTTAACAGTGTTTGTTAAATCCCACCGACAGTGAGGGTCACGTTAGTGTCAGCGGGGGAGGCTTCCCACTAAGAAATGCGGTGCTGACGTTGTGGTTGTAGGGCGAGAGGGTGAGGTTTCGCAAGCAGGGCGGCAGCCCGGTGAGGTCGGTAGCCTCCTGCCACGGTTGAGAAAGCACTTAAGCTTGGGCGAGGCAGATTTGTGTGGAGCGCAGCTCTGGAGGTGGCACACTTAGTTCACTTAATTGAATTGAATTGAAACAGTTTATTTATCCAGAAAAATACAGATACAGAGTGGATAATAATAACAATATTAACATGGCTGAGCTCTCTTTGAGGCACCTCATATATACTATACATTTATCTCAAGGAAGTATTATGTAACATTTAGTATCATCTAGAATAGTACAATAGCATGGTGGGAATAAGAACATCTCATAATGTTATCACGGTTATCACTTCAATATTTATTAATTTTATTAATTTATTATTTTGTTTTAGTTTACATTTTTTATTTATTTATATATACATAAATTACAGTGGAATTAAAAAACATAAGTATAATGGGGGAGCAGTACAACCTGGGTTGTACAGTAATAAAGTTGAACAAGAGGACAGAGTTGTCAGGATTATGTCTAGTTGGCAATTATGTTTATTGCAATGGTAATTACTTATCTATTTACATGATAATTTCCGATAAAGCGGTTTTGAGGTACAATAAAAGCAATGTACTGTAAATATAGTAGGTGTTACAAAAAATTTAATACTTAGACAATAGATATTTTTTAAGAGATAATTTAAACGAAGGGAACCAAATATCACCTCTAGAAGTGGATCGGTCAGTGGAAGAGGCAGTGTCACACCACAGCTTCTCCTCTGCGAGCGTGATGGGTGATTGGAGTTCCCTTTTGGTGTGCATCACAGATCTCAGACCTTCAGGGGAGTGAGGTGTTTCTCCCCACTGTTGGTGCAACTCGCAGAGAGCTTCACCATGAGGATCACGATTAACATCCACTGACTCCTGGCTTTAGGTTGTGACAGCATTTTTTTCTGAACTAGGCCGAGGAGGTCAGTGACTTGTTGGCACAGGTGACAGGTCGAGGTAAAGATGATTAGCTGTGGTGACAAGGTACTCCCTGAACCACGCAACAATAGCAGAGATGTAGATAGGTACTGTATATTAATAGAAGGTATGTGGAGCCTACTGAAAAGTACAGTGGAGTGGATAGGGAAATGGTTACTGTGGGGGAGTGGAGGATTCTGGTGGAAGAACGTAAGTTTTGATGGCAAACTTGTTTTGCCTGCTGTTCGTGTCTTTAGTGAGTACCTGCAGTCCTTCGCGAGAGCTAACCATTATGGGGTGTAAGGCAGGAATCAGGTAAGTCAAGAGAGGAAATGAGAGCTCCAGGAGGCGGCATGTTTTAGGCGATCATGTTAGTCGGGGGCATGATCCCGGGTGCAGGCCCGAGGTGAGAGTCTGTGTGGTGGTTGCCGCGTTTGAAGGAACCGGGCACCAGGTGAACGGTGACAAGGTCTCTCAGGTGGCTACCGAATGGCCAGGGCCCGCCGGGACAGGTCCGGTGGGGACAGAAATGCTGGGCATCAGTAGCGGGGAGGGCAGTGAAGGAGTGTAGCTCACGGCGCAATAACCAGCCGGGAGAGAGGCGTGAAAGGGCTCGGTAAGGTCCCGCTGCATATTGTCGGTGGCGGTGAGACAATATCACTCTTTGTACGAAGTTTTCAATTTGCTCTTGGAAGCTGTTACAGAGCTGCCCAATGCGCCACTCAAGATTGTGCAAGAGGGACGACCACACGAGACACAAGGATCCCTGCGGGGGGGCGGGGGGGGGGGCGGCTGAGGACCGGGTGTGAAGTGTGGAGTCAGGGGGCTGGAGAAGTGTCAGGGTAGTTTAAGAGATAACAAGGGATGTCGGGAAGGATGAGACCTCAGGCTTAGAGTCAGTGAACAGTCTCCCACTAGAGGCCTCAGGTTAAAGAAGAACATAAGAACATAAGAGTGGAGGAAGCTGCAGCGAGCCTATTGGCCCATACTGGGCAGTCCCGTTTACACCCAACCCCTATTGCTCATATAAGCATCCAACCTATGTTTGAAGCTATTCAGCGTATTCGAGTTAATGATGATATTTGGTAACTTGTTCCATTCATCCACTACTCTGTTTCCGAACCAGTGTTTACCTATTTCACGCCTAAATCTAAATTTGTCTAAATTAAACCATTGTTACGAGTTCGCTCCTAGTTGGATAATTTGAGTACCATTGTAATGTCCCCTTTGTTTAGCCCTGACTTCTACTTATACACCTCTATCAGGTCGCCCCTCGCTCTACGTCTATCAGCACAGAAAAGTATCGGAATTAATTTGTCTCGAGTAAGTGTTGTGAACTCTTGGAATAACGTGCCAGCTAATACAATGACAGCACCAAGAGTGAGTTCTTTTAAATACAGATTTGACAAACAATTGATCTTATTCAGGTTCACTCATGAGCTCCCTCGTGCCCACCAATTTAACGAAACTTTGAAATTAGAATCAAAGTCGTAACAAATTATTATTCTACTACTGGTCTTTTATTTTATATCTATATAATTTTAACATTAACAATTGGTATTTTCAGTGACGAGTTAGTTACCGTTAGTATTGGTGTTGAAACTGGTAGTCTGGTTTTGCTTCGATAATTATATCAGTTTCTTTATTAATACCAACTCAGTTTTTCTCATAATGTAGTTAAATGTTTCTATTGACATTCTTAGACCTTCAGGAAAGATAATACGTATTGCTTCAGGTGTCCATAAAACATGATGTAGTTATCTCATGGTATTTTATTTCCTAATTATATCCTGACTGTTCCTTTGGCCCGATAATACCATCACCATGACTTGTCAGCTGCATTATCTCACACCATTCACATCTTACCTTCAACAATGTCGTTTTCTAGACTGGCTGACTCACTGATACACTCACAGTATGAACACCAGTCATAATATTAGCCGTTCTGTATGTAATATTCACCTCACCTTTCTCTACCATGAATGCTAAATCTTATAACATACAGATACTTTATTTTCTTCTCTGCAGCAATTTTCTTATTTTTTCTTCTAGAGTTCCCAAGTGTGTGTGTGTGTGTGTGTGTGTGTGTGTGTGTGTGTAGCATTATATAAATTTCTTCTCACTACTTATTTTTTATATATCTTAACCGTTTTTGCTGTGTTGGAATTCTTCTGTTACAAATCTCACGAACGATGTCCCGCCATTTCTTGTCGCCTCGTATCATCACTCGGCCTATCCCATCATCTCCACACACCCAGTCCTTCGTTTGACTTGGGGATCGGACGAGGCTCTTCTTAAACAAATCAGTCGTTTCTGCTTTATTTCCTCTTTATCACGGGTTATCTATTCTCTTTTCTCTCTCTCGTGTTTGTTGGTGATTATCATTTCTGTTTCTCGTCAACCAAGACTAAACAACTGGGCCAACACACAAACCCATATTGAAATCGCCTGAGGTCTACCTATTCATTTACCTCAATATCCCCATTTAAAAGAAAAGTAGTGGTGGTGATGGGGTGATATATGGTGATTCTGAGACACCATTACCACCATTATACATCCCTCCACCAGCCTCAGTATCTATGGTAGTTAGTGATAGCCAAAGAAACATGATTGTTGGTAATGGGAAAAATATTTGAATGATGTGTAAATTGATGTTCTCTCTCTCTCTCTCTCTCTCTCTCTCTCTCTCTCAACTCTTTAAATTCCAAGTTCCGACAAGTTTCTCTGGTTGATTAAGAGCTTTTTACTTGATCTTCTAAAAGGTGATCCCGCGACAGCCTTTTGTTTTTACATTTGTTTACTTCTGCGGTCCGCCATTACCAGAGAAAGAAAGAAAGAGAGAGAGAGAGAGAGAGAGAGAGAGAGAGAGAGAGAGAGAGAGAGAGAGAGAGAGAGATTTCTAAGTAGAGTTCTGTGGTTTTAGAACTTTTAAGAGTACCAAATTTACAACTTTTAGAACTCTGACTTTTTAAGGCTCAACAACACCAGATTTTAGAACTGATAATTTTAGAGTTTTGACTTTTTTTTTAAGAGTTAATAACATCATCGTTTAATCTTTTAGAAAATTTTTAGAACTTTAAGAACAAGAGGGTTTAAAATCCCCCCAAATCTAATAAACACCAAGAGCCCTAAGGGAATAATTAAAACCTTCAAGGATCCCACTAAGACCTCCTCCTGCAGCAAGAGTCACTTACTGGAGGAGGAGGAGGTTACTGAGGTGTCACATCAGCGCCCTTGAACTAAAACGAACAATATTCTAGCCATTCATTAATCACCTCTTCAAAGATATAGTCAAGTCGAGGTCTTCCTTCACTGACATAAATAAATGAGTTCTTCACAGCCATGATTCTGAGTTAACACGATAAAATTTACCCCACGTCTCTCTCCCAAGCCGCCTCCTCTCTCCCAAGCCGCCTCCTCTCTCCCAAGCCACCTCCTCTCTCCCAAGCCGCCTCCTCTCTCCCTAAAGTGAAAATACGAAAACACACCAAACGTCCTCATTCAAAATACGAACACAAAGATACTCAACTATCCCCATGGTAAATATTTCTCGTAAGTGAAGAAGTGAGAATGTATGTAACTGATTCACTTATGATACGATAGAGATAAATTCTCAAAGTGTTTAACATTACCACCCCTCATAGTCGAGATACGAGAATGCATATAACCTGTTCCACTTAATGTACGACACCTAGATGGATTCTCGTGGGGATTAATGCGCTAAAAATTTTCCCCTTTCTAGAGATGTGAGAACTGTGACTGCTAAATTAATCTTAAAATTACACCGAGTTTCTACTGATATAAAATGGAGAGAGAGTACACCTTCGGGTCAATGCAGGCACACAAACAACAGCCCTGACATTTACCGACACTGCCACAAGAGAACAACGCCAACCTGACGCACCATCGCCAGCTAGCTCTCTCTCTCTCTCTCTCTCTCTCTCTCTCTCTCTCTCTCTCTCTCTCGCCAGTGCTATTGTATTCTAATCATATCTCTACTTTCCTTCGTTGTATCAGCTTGGGTTTGATGACATGGCGTTAGTATTCTGTTCCAGCTGTTAGGATAGGTTAGGTTAGGTTAGTATGGTTATAATATACCTATTTTATGAGACTGCAACCCCGCACTTCTTTCACACAATTTCATCATTAACTAGTAAGTGTCATCACCATGGAAACACAAACAAGTGAAAAAAAATCGCATCGAATAAAAAATTGGTGGGCACTTCTATGAATACGGAAGGCCCTATAAAATGAATACAAGTAACATAACAAGCTGCTATCTAAGGTTTAATCAGAGGTTACAAGACTACTACAGAGGGAACACATTACCTCAGGTGGTCTAATCGCCTGCTGTGCAAACCTTCGAGTGACGACTGAACAGATATATGGCAGAACGAGATGTATACATTATGTAGTATTATGTAGTACCGACACTTATCAGCCAGATTTACTATTGATAATTATTAGTCCAGCATATAGAGGAAGGTTTGGACATACACCTGAGTCCTTAAAAAGTAAATAAATAATACTGTAATAAGTTGTTTCTGGCCCAGTCAATCAATCTCTATTTCTCTGACAGCTCTTTGTATCTTTACTGTGTTATAATTAATATTTTCCCCAACTTAAACTTTACTAAACTATCGTGTATCGTAATCTATTTAATTCTACTTAATTCTTGCGTTATCTTCACCGACATTGTTTGACTCGTTTCAACTTAATTTTTTTACACTATTTTTCATATTACTTTACATAATTTTACACTTTACATAATTTCACTACTTGTCCCTTTACCTGTCCAAAATTCATCTCTCCGCCTGTCCAAAATTCATCTCTCTACCTGTCCAAAATTCATCTCTCTACCTGTCCAAAATTCATCTCTCTACCTATCTAAATTCATGTCTCCATCTGTCCAAAATTCATCTCTCCACCTGTCTAAAATTTATCTCTCCATCTGTCCAAAATTCATCTCTCCACCTGTCCAAAATTCATCTCTCCACCTGTCTAAACTTCTCTTGAGTGAATCTTTTCCCCTTTAAAAATTTCCTCAGATTTTCATGACACTTTAATAATCTTCTTAGTTTTTGCTTTTCAATTTTCTGTAATTCTGTATCAGCTGTTTGTAATACCTACGTCTCCTGTACTCCAAGGGTTGTGTTGAAGCTTCCTGTTTATTGTTCGTACTGTATACTTAGCTGCTAATGTCCTTACTTAACTGCTAGTGTCCTTACTTAGCTGTCAGTGTCCTTACTTAGCTGCTAGTGTCCTTACTTAGCTGTCAGTGTCCTTACTTAGCTGTCAGTGTCCTTACTTAGCTGCTAGTGTCCTTACCTAGCTGCTAGTGTCCTTACTTAGCTGCCAGTGTCCTTACTCAGCAGCCAGCGTCCTTACTTAGCTGACAATGTTCTTATTTAGCTGGCAGTGTCCTTACTTAGCAACCAATGTCCTTACTTAGCAGCCAGCGTCCTTACTTAGCTGCCAGTGTCCTTACTCAGCAGCCAGCGTCCTTACTTAGCTGACGGTGTTCTTATTTAGCTGGCAGTGTCCTCACTTAGCAACCAATGTCCTTACTTAGCTGACAATGTTCTTATTTAGCTGGCAGTGTCCTTACTTAGCAACCAATGTCCTTACTTAGCAACTAATGGCCTTACTTAGCTGTCCAGTGTCCTTATAGCTGCTGGTGTCCTTACTCGGCTGCTAATGTCCTTCTTTCCAGCTGACAGTATCCTTTACTTAACCAGACAGTATCCTTACTTAGCTGACAGTATCCCTGCTTAGCAGCCACCGCACTACTTAGCTGACAATGTTCTTGTTGTGGCAGTGTCATACTTAGCAACTAATGTCCTTACTTAGCAGCCAACGTCCTTACTTAGCTGACAGTGTTCTTATTTAGCTGGCAGATTCCTTACTTAGCAGCCAGCGTCCTCACTTAGCTGCCAGTGTCCTTACTTAGCTGTCAGTGTCCTTATTTAGCAGCCAGCGTCCTTACTTAGCTGACAGTGTTCTTATTTAGCTGTCAGTGTCCTTACTTAGCAGCCAGCGTCCTTACTTAGCTGACAGTGTCCTTACTTAGCTGTCAGTGTTCTTATTTAGCTGTCAGTGTCCTTATTTAGCAGCCAGCGTCCTTACTTAGCTGGCAGTGTCCTTACTTAGCTGTCAGTGTCCTTACTTAGCTGTCAGTGGCCTTACTTAGTTACCAGCGTCCTTACTTAGCAGCCAGCGTCCTTACTTAGCTATTCGTGCCCTTACTTAGCTATTAGTGTCCTTACCTAGCAGCGTCCTTACTTAGCTGCCAGCATCCTTACTTAGGTGCCAGCATCCGTACTTAGCTACCAGCGTCCTTACTTGGCCAGCGTCCTTACTTATCAGCCAGCGTCCATGTGTAGCTGTTGGCATCCCTACCCGCCCAGTTAACAAACTCATCCTGCCCAAGGGACCCTCTCTACCTCCCTGCTATAGCCAGCACCCGACTGACAGCCTCCCTACTCTCCCCATGTGCCCGTCTCTTGCACTTAACACTGATAATTTCTGACTCGGTGTTAGCGGCCATGGTCTAGTAAGGGTAGATTAGGCTGGTAAGGTTAAGTTTAGTTGATAAAATACAGCTTAAAAATAAAGAAACATCAGAGAAGTAGAAATAAGGATGTATTTTGCTCCATTGGTGTATACGGGTTACAATAACATCAAGTTTCCATGGTAACGGAGGCCAGACGCCATCTTGGTGAAGTTGTTGATATTCGTTAAGAACTTTTATAAGTGACGTCGACTGGCAAAATGACACTCAATTAAATTTGTCAATGTTTTTCCTTTCCTAATAACTTTAGTGGTGGGGTAAAATCACGGCTCCAGAGACTAGTGACGTGTTTGGTTACCCTGAAGCGAAGGAGACATGATGAAACACTGGGACTATATCGGGTGGTGATTGTTGTCGAGTCGAGTATGAAAAAGCACAGCACCAGCCACAGCAGTTTGCCATTTCAGTAACATGAGAACAGTCTGGCAATAATAGCATCTGTATACCTGTGTTTTCTTATGTGAGTTTGGAATAAAATTTAACCTTACTCAATCTAATAATAGGCTTAAGGCAGTCAATATATATATATACAACTAAAATTTTTGGAACTATCTAATAATAATAATAATAATTTAGTGTACTAATTGAAAAAAAAACCGCGAGTAAAGTCATTTTTTGGCTGACATTATTTACATGGAGCGAGTGCATACGATACCCCGTGTTTTTCTATATATACACGTAAATTGTTTTCACACAAGTGATCTCTCAACCTAACTTAACCTAACCTAACCTAACCTAACAACATCTATATAATTCTTTCTCATCTTTGTTTAACTTCCTACAACTGCTGGTGACGATAAGCTACCGTATTTGACTGAAAATTAAAAACAGGGAACTTTGCCGAGGCTTGATTCATCTCTCTCGTCTTTGTCAACATTCTATCTCAGACACTGTGAGTTTAATATTCACTCTAAAGAAAGTCATAAGAAAATACTGTCATTGTCTAGTGTTCTCAGAGACGTTTTTAGTCACCCTGTTTAGTCACTGCCGACATCACTCCACATTCTCTTTCCTTGTTTTGATTACTGGAGGTAGTTTGTATTAATATCTCGTGGTGTTTTGGTCTTTTCCTTTCTTGATCTCTTGAGACTCCCTCCACGTCACAATATTTATCAGGATGCTTTATCAATGGCGTAACTGTATACATGTTGACGACAGACTCACGCAGCTCACGCCAATCAAAATACTCCTTCTCGAAATCAAGACCTATGCAAAATACTTCGGAAACATATAAGAATCATCAACAATAAACACTGTTACATACAAGTCACCAACACTCGCGCGCATTCTACTACCTGAAACTCTCTTATCAATGTGGTATCGCGCCGCCCACATATCAACAACACGACATAGTACCTCTGTTGAACATCAGGGACCAGATTCACAAAGGTCTGTATGCTAACTTCCCGGTATCATCTTCTTTACTCACCGAAGCTACATAACATAGGAGACGTGTTTCTATTACTTCCTAATTAAGACGAATCAAGACGTCGGGATAGAAAAATCAAGTGTTATCTGTTAGTTTATAAATCTAATGAACCGTCTTGTTCCAAGAGACATCGTATCCAACACATCTCTTTAACGAAAAAAAAAACTAAACCTAACCTAACCTATCTAACGATCTTGTTTTAACAATAATATAACGTAAGGAGAGAGCATACATAAAGCGTTGTCAAATCTACTCATCGTGGAGTTTCCTTCCTACTGTAGATCTTTTTAAATGATGGTTATAAATTATGGCATGAACAGCTTCCCCTGGCAGTGATTTCCAGAGTTAGTCCCGGGTGTAAAGGAATGTCAATTGGCAGAGGATCTTTGATATGGAACAACATTAACAGGAAAAGTCTGTAGTGGATGACTCATGATAACGCAATCGAGTGTAGCTTGTCAGAACAATGACTGGACGTATCTACCTACAGAACTGAGAAAACTATCCTTACCATTATTAACTAATATAGAGAGGTGTTTATACCATCATATACTAAAATAAAACGTAAACTTCTCTTACTTTTGAGCAGCACAACATCAATACCTCAGCGATATAAAGAAAAACAGATCAATGATAATTAGAGTGCGCACAGAGTTAAGCGAGAGGTCGACGTCCTGTTTAGTAGAGATTACAAAGATGAATGACCCGAGTGTAGGAATGAACGACCTCAACACCTGGGATGATAAAGAGAGGAAGACTGAAATGTGAACAGTTTGGCTGGAAAATGTTGAGGACACGAGATGGAGAATCATCTTTGTAAGTGTTTGAAAAATATTCTTGCCCTTTTTTTTCATTTTGAGGACCGACGTTTCAGGAACTGTACCTTCAGAGCCTCCTACAGGACTGTGTTGGGGGCAAACATTTGTATTAGTGTATTGACCTACTGGGAGTCGAGTTCACTGAACCGCCACGCCAGGTGAGCTGAGAGGAGGAAGGGATGAATGGTTACTGAAGTTGGAGATGAATGCCTTAAAGATGAACTATTATAGCTTACAGTTGCTTGGAATACATTTATACTAGGTAAGGTTCGGTCAAGGTGCTGCCTTGACGGCGTCGCTTTCCTATGACAACTTACACTGTATGTAAATACTCTTCTGAGAAAAAAACCTTTCTCTTTGTTATGGTAGGGTGTAAGAATGTACAGTTGGCCTTCCTAACTGGTCAACTTAACTAAAATGGAAAAGTTAAATTAAAATATAGTAGCAATATTCCAGAGACTCAACTTTAACTCCTGTTATAAGGAATTTTGGTAATAGTTTGCTTCACTTACACAGAGTACAGTGGCTACAGTACTTGTCAATGTTTGCTATAAAAATAACACGATAGCTAAGTGTAATCGTGGTTCGAAGTTTTGAGAGGCATGAGCTTGGGTTACGACGCCGCTCCCCTGTCAAGCCTGGATTACTACCATGCCCACCTCGGCGTCAGCGTCCCTCCACAAGGCGTCGCAACACAGCTGGAGGAAGACGAGCATGAAAGCGGCGACCCACTCACTACCGGTTGCCCCGGAAACGCCACCTTAGTCAGCCAGTGTTGCCGTCGCTTACAACAATAAAAAGTACACTTCTCTCAGCGTTCGTATGAGTCACCAAGACCAGTACATAGAATGCCTTTTGGCGAGGCATAGCTAAATAAAAAAAATGACAAAATTATTAATCTTACGTCAACAGAGAATGAAATGAACGATGAAACGCGAAGGTAATAATGGATGTGTCGGAGGAAGTGGCATTTCGGGTCATCTCTGAGTCAAGTATTACGTTCCCTCGTAAGCTGAAGAACGACCCACTTTATTTTGGTAATGTTGCCGTTCATTTAATATATGATTCCCCTTTATTTTGCATTTTCTTCTTCTATCAGTATCATTTATAAGCAGGGAGGAACTAATTGATATCTGATGCCAACCTTGCTAAAGGATACTTTTGTTTATATTGCAAAAGAAACTTAACACGATGTTTGCCCTCCCAAAATGAGACGTGATAATGTATCTAACTTATCACTTACGACACTACACAAAAATGGCGACGACTGCGGTGTTGATATTCCACTGAGATTTTAATGTACCTAAATATACACACTCTTATCACCAGTTAGGAGGGAAAGGTTAAGAATCAGGACTTAAGATTCTCAATTATTCATATTTTATTTTCTTCTTTACATAAAGAATCCAGTTACGGAGCTTCAGTGAAACGTTGACTATTTTAGCGGTTGCCTATGTTTTAGCTTAAGGTGATCCTGTTAAATAGAATTCCTTATCTCCAGTCAGGGAGAATTTTAACATAGGAATTTGCGGGACTTTCATGAATACCACAGGGCACTTCACTGTTACCTCCGCCGTACAGAACTGCTAACAAGATACAATGTCATGGTAATGTCTAATGAATTACTGTAAGTGTTATTACTGAATGCATCAAGATTTAAGGGAGCATTATGCATGACGCCTTAGCTGTTATCACTGTTGATATAACTGCCCGAGTTATTAAGCAACATTCACTAAGGTTTACTTTCTACCTTAAACTTTTTTGTTGAAGAAATTCATATTAATATTTTGATGTATTAAGGAGCCTCAGCAGGGAAGGAGTTCAAGCATTGTTCACAAGTCTACATTATAACACAACAGATGAACAGATGAACATAATTATTACACACTGATGCTTCTGATTAACATTTTAACAGAGTTGATGTTTCCTTTATTGTATATATATCTTTCACTACGTAAATAGAACAAAAATTAATCCTTAATCTAACAATAAAAAAACAGACGATATCTTGAAAAACACAACACAGATAGTAGCCATGTCAAGGATCGCTGGGCAACAGAAAGTGCAAATCTGAATCAGCAAATTGATCCTTCATGGTTACTTATTCAAGCCATGGCACTTAAGTTGTCCAGTAGCGTTAAAGTGTTATACTGTGTTGGATTGGTCGATGGTACAGACGCTGCTGGACTGTGATAACATTCTTACATCTTTTATATAGGTTGAAAGATCTTCGTAACCAAACACAAATAACACCCAGACAGACATTGGGACTACCTTCACTAGATACGGTCAATTAGCACCAGATAGGAGACAAAATGAATGAATATAAAATCAATGTAAATCCAGAGACCAAGACGTTATCAGAATTAATATGATTAGGGCTTTAGAGGCATGAATTATTATATGTTTTTCTTTATTCTACGTCTGTTTTCTATTGTTCTTATTTACTTTATCTGATATGTAAAGAGAAGAAGATAACTCATTGTAGGTCAACAAACGCGGAAGACACGCATGGCGGGAACCACTCCTGAGCCAATATTTGAAGCAGAGAATCTTACTGAGAATAATATGTCCTATTAACTAAGATTACAGAAACACCTTTAACTAGTTCACTGAAACACTAAAATACGTATCATAATTATCCTGAAACACTATCTTAACTAAAGTTTGAATTAGTAACAATCATTAGGCAGAATAAACATAGGGTTATCATAGAGAATATAAAGACATTCTGGATTACGTGATGATTAGCCATTCCCAGATTATTTCACCTGGTTAAATAAATACCATAACGCTACCTGGAGGGGGGGGGGGTTAGGTTAATGATAGAGTGGTTAATCTTCAGATGAAACAAGCTAGGGTGTCTAATCTCAAGGTGAAATAAACTAGGGTGTCTAATCTCCATGTGAAATAAGCTAGGGTGTTTAATCTTCACGTAATCTAGCTTTCCTTACTTAATTTTATGGGACTTACAACAGCTAACCGTCATCCAGTGTTAAGTGACAAGGAGACCACAGGAGTGAATAGTGTTTTTTTATGACGGTCTTCTGTCCGCTATTTCCTGAGGTGTTGTTTTTATGTCATCCCTTTCCTGTCCAAGACTGAGTACGTGGCTCGTTACGATTTCATGAAGAAGAAAGAAGAAAGAAGAAAAAAGAAGAAGAAGAAGAAGAAGAAGAAGAAGAAGAAGAAGGTTGAGTAAGATGATCGTTCTCCGCTAAGAGTTTCTAGTCGGAGAGAATATTTTGTCGCATACCTTGTCTAGATCGATGGTTCCCAAGCGAGTTTTTCAACACTGTCACGCTACGGGTACAGGTGTGTGTGTGTGTGTGTGTGTGTGTGTGTGAGACTTACACACAGACACACACACACACACACACACACACACACACCTAGTGAATGTAAACAAAATATATATAAATTAACACCTGCTAAAACACATCTTAACCTTCACACACACACACACACACACACACACACACACACACACACACACACACACACACACACACACACACACACACACTTTACTGGTGAGGATTTTGTCTAGTAGGATATTACCTAAACAGATTTTGTCCAAGAGCAACATAGTGTAATGTGAGTCTGACCAGCGCCCCGCCCTCCAGCGCCTCACTCCATGTATTGTATGTAAGTCGCCGCCCCTGGGCATTGTACCACTCGCTATATATACCCTGGTGACACTATGCTCCTGCCAGATGGGTACTCCTAGTCCACTACTGTTACCAGGCGGTGTAGGGGTACCTGGCTGGTGGTGTTGGGGTAACCTGGTAGTGGTGTTGGGGTAACCTGGTAGTGGTGTTGGAGTAACCTGGTAGTGGTGTTGGCCTGTTGAGGTAAACTGGTAGTGGAGGTACCTGGTGGTGGTGATGGTGTAACCTGGGAGTGGAGGTACCTGGTGGTGATGGTGGGGTACCTGACGGTGGTAATGGAGACACCAAGTAGTGCTGGGAGTACCTGGTAGTGGTATGATCCTGGTAGGTACACGTCCATTCCTGCTCTCCAAACATGTTCATCTTTAAGACAGGACTGGACAAGGACTGAGCTGATCACAAAAGGTCACATACGATTACAGAACTTTCAATCTGTTTTGTAAGATCTACCACCTCTTCGCTATAGTGCTGACCAGTCTTACAGCATCACGTTGATTAAAACATACAAACACCTGACCTTAGTCCTGAATAGAATGAAGTGAGGATCGCTGTTGTTGTATTAATGCATTCTGGTGTTTCTTCAGGTAGGGTCGTTCAGCATTGTTCACCGAGTTTTAGTTTTTATCGAACACAACAATTAAAAAAAAATGAGATAAGTAACAAAACCAGATTAATTACTCGCTTCCTTTGTATCTGTTGTTAGTTGTTTCTCGTGAGTTGGTGCAGCAAATTTAACACCTGGGCTCGGTAAACTAGGACTTACTTCATGATGCTCTCACTTAATAATATCAATACAAATTCATACGAAAGTGAATTATGTTATTCACGATTCATGAACTTTATTAATGAGAGTTTATCTTTAGATGTTGTAGTTGGAGTTAAGGATTGTTCATCAGTCAGTCAATGGCACTGTCTACCTAACACTTGGCCCTATATTAGTTATTATTCTCAACAAACTAGTGCCATGTGAATCATTTAAACCCAATACCTACAGACAACAGTGTAAACGATAGAGACTCAACACCTGAAGACTCTACAGTAAACACCACGAAGCTGAATCTAAGCTGAGAGAAAGTTTTGAGAGTATTTTTTTTTTCAGAGGGTAGAACACGCGAGCTTGGTGACGGAGAAGTGGCGCTTGAAGATGACTGATTTAGGTTAGGTTAGGTTAGGTTACGATGTATAACAGAGAAGAATAAATCGCCGTCATTAATCCTAAACCAATCCGGATAAAAGATTATAACTAGACAGATACACACGACTTGGATACAAATACATGTGACTTAGTCCAATAAACCGTCTAAGTATATTTAATCTTGAGTAAATAATCACCTGAGCAGATAGAAGCAGTAGTTTTCAATATCATAAATCTAAATGGTTGACAGTGGATGAATGGCTGACAGTGAATAAATAGCTGACAGTAGATAGAAAGACAGCACTCGACAGACATAAATTAAGACTCTTACTTCAGTCATCTCACCATCCTCGTCTCAAGGTCGTATTAGACTCTGTAGCCTCCAGTCTTATATACCCGGGCATTAAAACCAGATCACAGCAGTTGGGGAAGTATGTCTCCTGTACGCTGTGTCAATGTCTAATTCTTCTTTCGTTATTCCTATCTATCGTTTTTATTTCTCTCCATCGTTTAGTCTTCCTTTCTTGTGTTCCTCTTTATATCTTTCCTCTACTCGTTCTTGCACCTTCCCTTTATTTCCTCTTTTATTAGACTCATTCTACCTTTTATTATATTTTATGCTACGTGTCGTTTTATAAAGACGTCACGGTGTTTGAAGACATGATTATTTAGACTCTCAAAGGCTCCTCACGTAAACACACTATACGCATACCCGAAGCAAAACTACTAGCAATGATTATAGGTAGAGAATAAAACTGCTAGCAATGATTATAAGTAGAGAATAAAACTGCTAGCAATGATTATAGGTAGAGAATAAACCTAGTTCTTGTGATTATAGGGAGAGCATAAATCTAGTTCTTGTGATTATAGGTGAAGAATAAACCTAGTTCTTGTTATCAGAGGTACAGAATAAACCTAGTTCTTGGTGATATGCTATTACAGGACTGTTTGTACCCCGCGTTACAGTTACAGTGGTGAACGGCGGGAGGTAGTGAAGCAAGTAACCTTAATCAGTGGCGTGTTGGTGTAACTCTGGTCTAGGGGAGTGACTACGAACCTGCAGTAGTTAGAGTGGAAGGAGTTAGTACATTAATTAACTTAAGTGTTTCGCTACTGTACGTGGGTTAAGGTACAGTATTATATTAAATTGAAATAGGTATATTAATTGTAGGTATGATAATGATGATGATAATAACAATAACAATAATAATAATAATAATAATAATAATAATAATAATAATAATAATAATAATAATGATAATAATAATAATAATAATAATAATAATAATAATAATAATAATAATAATAATAATAACGTAACCTAAACTAACCTAATCTAACCTAACATAACGTAACCTAACCTAAATTAACCTAACCTACAGTAACCTAACATGACCTGACCTGACCTGACCTGACCTAACCTAACCTAAAACTAAAGCTCGGATGAATTTAATAATGTGTAAGCTGACGACTCATCAGCTTACACATTATTTTTATTTGTTGATGTACAGTGATTGGCTGGGGTCTGGAGGCTAGGTGGGGATTGGAGGTTGGAGACTGGAGGTTGGGGATTGGAGGAGAGTGGAGGCTAGGGGCTGGGGTCTGGAGGCTGAGGCTGGAGGTTGGGGATTGGAGGTTGGAGACTGGAGGTTGGGGGCTGGAGAGTGGAGGCTAGGGGCTGGGGCTGGAGGCTGGAGACTGGGAGCTGCAGGTTGAGGCTGGAGGTTGGAGACTGGAGGTTGGGGGCTGGAGAGTGGAGGCAGGAGGTTGAGGCTGGATATTGGAGGCTGGGGGCTAGGGGCTGGGGCTGGAGGCTGGAGACTGGGAGCTGCAGGTTGAGGCTGGAGGCTGGAGACTGGAGGTTGGGTACTGGAGGCTAGAGACCGGAGGCTAGGAGATATAACAACAACAACGAAACAACAACAACAACATGAGATAAACTTGTAAAATTTTATGAACAGTATTTAGGCTAAAGCAGGATTCACTTATCAGTTTATCTGTTATCATGAGAAACTTCAAAGCTCGTGGGTACTTGAACACCTAGCCGCTGTTAGGTTAAGTTAGGTTAGGTTAGGTTAGGTTATTGTTAGGGCGTTAAATCATCAGGAGAAATAACCTTCATATGGCCACAAATATAACTTAAGAGCCTTACACCTTAAACAGAAACAAAGACGAATGATATAGCGGTCTCTGTAAAGCTCAACCTGCTGCCATATACCAAGACTCCAGACTCACCAACACCCAGTCGCCCTGACAAGATCCAAGCCAGCGACCAGAACCTGCAGGTAAAATAAAGATAAAACGAAGACAAGAGAACACCAAGAGTTCCTAGTAAGAGATAAGAGGCAATAAAACTATCAAGAGAGAAGACCAAGACAAGAGAACATCATGAGCCCCCAGTAATGAAGATCAAGAGAGAAGAAGAGTGTCGCTGGGGACGTATTGATCTCTTGTCGTTGACGTCCACACAATCTATATCTCAGGAACTGGAAATGAGTGTAGTGATCCTCCTGACGAATAAACCTAACACAAAAGAGGAAATTTCTGGGTTAAAAGAACAACGTCCACACAGGACTGATGCTCTGGGGATGTATTTTATTTTAATGTTGGTAGCCTGTGAACCTAATCCAACCTAACCAAACCAAATCTAACCCTAACCTAATCTAACCTAACACTGGAAGATTGATTTTCTGTAATTTATAAAAAGTGTCTGGTGGAAAAACTACAATTTAATTGCACTGGACTTACTAACACCTGGTAGTTAATGCTCCTATAAATCAATAACAAAAATAATAACTATACAACATTCAACCTAACCTAATGAACAGCGTGAGACAAGCTAAATGATCCAGACTGTTGCCGTTGTTTATTCCTGTATTCAGTGATGTGTTCATACCTTGGCTGTAGCAGCGACGCGCCCCTCACCCAGATGATCTCATAACTCAAAGGAGAATTGCTCATCCTCCCCCAAGCGTCACCACAACTAGCTCGAGAACTCTAATAGTCAATCCGTCATATTTAGAACTAGTTTATGTTACCAGGCAATTATCACTTACGGTTCAGTGGTGTACAGAAAAGAAAGAAAATTTAAGAGAAAAAAATGTTCTTGACTGGGAGATTGATTTTGTAGATGGTGTGTGTGTGTGTGTTTGTGTGTGTGTGTGTGTGTGTGTGTGTGTGTGTGTGTGTGTGTGTGTGTGTGTGTGTGTGTGTGTGTGTGTGTGTGTGTGTGTGTATGTGCCCTTATGATTTACAATACTTTAATATTTCCTTAAGGTTATGATTGACAAAAAACAACAACTCGATTAACAACTCTTCCTCAATGGTCATTCTTGTATCAATCATTTCATTCGATTCCGCCCCCCCAAAAAATCACAATAATACATCAAGTCTTCCTAATAACAGCGGGAACTCATCTGTGCGTCCATCCCAGCTAAACAATAGACCAGAGGCTCGAGTACAGCCAGAGTCCATCATCTCAGACCCTACAGGAAGCCTTATGTATGAACAAAAAGATCATTTCAAACCGTCAATTGATCGGCTTCAATAGATCGCCCATTTCCACATATACATCCAGGGAATTTGCAGTTAATATCTACTGATTTAATCGAGATGTTAAGAAAACTGGCAGAACGAAACACCATAAGAAACGGTACTCCTTTAGTGCCTGTTAGATGCACCCGACTACTATAAATGAATCCCTAACCATATACAGATCTTGTCTTCATCGTCCGCCCTGCTCACAAAACTCTACCTGCCCTGGCTGAGTTACTGAAGCATTCATTACCTCTCTAGATAAATGTGTAACGACAAATACCTGTAGTGTGTTATGATCTCAATGAACAAGATAAAATAAAGTAGATTAAATTTTGGGCTATGGTGTTACAACATTAGTCTTGGGAAAGTAATGATAGAAAGTTTAATTTAATAATGCCTCTATACTAATTATGCCCCATTTGATAATAACCATTTGAAAGTGAAAGCAATTATCATACTAAACTAAGATCCGAGTTTTATACATTTATATTGAGAAGTAATAACTGTAGATCCGTAGTTTTCTGACACTGTACTGCCATTGTCTTCTTCAACACTGCCACTTTATTCCCGGTGTTGGTGAGCTGGGCCGCCTGGGTCTTACCTCTTACAATAGTCGGTTCTGAGCTTCCTCTCCTGTTATTCCCAACCCTCTAGTCTAGTGATGTTCCTTAGGTTTATTATCAAGGAGAGGGAGGAGAATGAAGAAGAAGAGAAGGAGGAGGAGAAGGAGGGAGAGGAGTGAAGAGCAGGAGGAGGAAGAAGAAGAGAAGAAGAAAGAAGAAGAGGAAGAGGGAGAGGAAGAGAAGGATAAGCAGGAAGAACAGGAGGAGGAGGAGAAGGGGGAGGAGGAGAAGGGGGAGGAGGAAGAGAGAAGAATTGAGTTAGTATAGGGGAAGAGAAGAGGAATGAAGGAAGAGTTTTATATTAAAGATCATACATTTAACCCTCAATGTTTGTGTAAGATATTCAGGTCTACTCTTAGCTCCTCCACCGTGTTCTCTAAGGTGTGTCCATTTCGTCTCTTTCTACACAAGAAAACAAAGTCGACATTACCTCAGGACCTCAGGTTGTGTTAACGTGGCAACTGACTCAAACTGCCAGTCAAATCCAGTTATCGACGTCTTATCTAACTGAAAAATCAATAAGGTGATGCGTATCAAATCTAATATGGATATTTAATAGTACTTTTAGTTCAATTTGCGTATGAATACCCCTAGGGACTTTGAAAACTCGGTGGTCCCATATACCCGGAGGACATCAAACGAGTCTTCAAAGCAAAGCGAGTCACAAAGTACACAGAATTTGGAAGATTTACAGAACAGCCCTGATGTCTTAGAGTGGGGATGGAAGGTAGGAAGGAGGAGGAGGGAGAGAGGGCGGGAGGGATGGAGGGAAGGAGCTCGACAATTATACAGGTTGCTGCTACCCTTCCCTGGTTCCTCCTCCCCCCTCCCCCCGTTCCCGTAGACTAGCCCCTGCAAGTATGATTTTCTTATGGCTAACATCTCACTGTGGTATATTCTCTATCTTCCTCTATTTCCACTCTTCATCACTACATATCCCAACCATCTCAGTCTTAACACACTCTCTCGGTGCCTGCAATTTTCCTCGTTCGTTAAATGTTCCTTGTATCATCATTCTATATATCCATTTCCCGAACGGTAAGAACGATATCTAATTTTATCGTTCACCTTCCACGTCTCTAATACATTGTTCCCAGTGTCCAGGCGTCTCCTCCAGCCAATAACGCCATAACCACTGCCTTGTGTACTCTCTCCTCATGTGTGATCGTAAATGTTTCCATAACTTTACCTTAAAACTTACTCCTTTACTCATAGCTCAGCCCAGGTATCTAAACTCTGTTGGTGTTTCATTTATTATTTCTCCCGTCGAATATTACTTTTTTTTCGGGTCTTGTCTCTCTACCCTTCACTATTTATATTTTTCTTACACTGACTTTCGATTCTGTTCATATTCCTCTCATCCTTAAGACCTATACTGTTATTATTTCTTCAGTGTTAATTGTATTCACCAGATTATTTGTAAACATCAGTTCCTTATATATTTCCTTTAGTGCTTCTTCCTCCAGGACATCAAACAACTAGAAGATCTTTAAGAGGGTAGTTTAGATGAGGAAATTATATACAGGAATGGATTTAAAAATGATCCTTATTGTGGTCGTTCTCTATCTCTATATTTATCTATTATCTCTTAGTCCTGTTCTCACTAATATCCTTTCTCCTCTTATTAGTTTCTCAGGTACACTATTTATTCACAAACATCAGTAAATTATTTCCTTCCAAGATTCTCTTCTACACTTGCCTCCTCACTAAGAATACTGTATGTCTCTCTCTATGAACTTGCCTCCTCACTAAGAATACTGTATGTCTCTCTCTATGAACTTGCCTTCTAACATTCTTTCCCTGTATAGTTTTAACTTATATGCTATTCGTATCACTGTCCAGGACCCATATTTAGAGGTAGATATTTTTCAGTGTCGCACAGAAGTGTTAAGTTTACAGAGTTGAAACGTTGAAGCCTTGATCTGATATTGTTAATGGTGAGTGTATGAAGTAAAATAGAATACGTGGTTAAAGATTTGAATTATTAACGTAGGAATGCATTATGTACACACCAACAACACCACGAAGAGGGATGCAAAATGTAGAGCCGACTATTTACTCTTGAAGATTTGAGTTTTATCTTCTGCTGTCACGAAAATGAACCTTCCAGGAACTCTCTTCCACTAAGGTTGAGATGGAATCCTTCGACCGGAGCGACCCATGCAGTTGACGACCAGGAAATCAACATTAGTAAATGCGAGATTCAATTTACCTGGTTCACTTAATCTATGGCCTCAAGATGGGGACCAAATGATGTCGAGATGACTCTTGAGACACTGACATGGATAAGTTCTTTCTTCTCCAGGCACAGCACCAAAACAATACAGAATATCAATAACCGAGTATTCGATCCCTGAACTTAAGCCAAGATAAGGACTCGGCTGTCGAGCTGGTCTAATGACGAGGACGAGGGGGGAGGCTATTGACGAGGGGCGAGGGGCTATTGATGGGGGAGTCAGGTCTGCTCTTCACCGTTACGCGACGCTTCCCTTGTTGACTCTCAGTCAAGCCAATTATCTTAGATCAGTTAACACTGAGACGTCCTCAGCTCCCTTCTGTGATTACCTGGACGGGATGGAGATTAATGGCAATACAGGTATCATTCACTGATATTCAGATCCTTCACTCGCACAAAGCAAAACTATGACAAGTGACACTCGAAGCGGGATGGAAGATACAGTGCATGAGGTCAAGTATCATCCCAAGATGATCTAAATTGTTACTTCCCAGGTGAAAGACTGTTTACAATCCATATATTCTGAAGAGTAGAAAAGTCGGGTTTTAAGTGAGTGTGTAAAGGAAGAGAAGGATCATGTATTTTAAACTATACGACACAAGGGAGACTTCACTTGTTTTATGCGGTACAGATGGGATTAAGTAAGGTTGATAAAACTAAAATAATTCAACTCTCAAGTCAGAAGCGAATACGTAGCAATGATTTAGAATGATAGATTTTTTGATATAGGAATGAATTAAGTAAACACTGGATCGGAAGTAGAGTTGTGAATGAGTGGAACAAGTTACCAATCAGCTGGAACTCGTTGTAAAGTTTCAAATATTAGGTTGGACAGATGTACAAGTGATATTGATTGATTGTAAACAGAAGCTGCCTTTATTCTGTGTTCTCAAGAGTATTTATTACGTGATTATACATATCAATCGGTTATATTCTGAAGTCACATTTAAATAATTATAACGGTAGAGCAAATCGAGTACTGAGTCACGACATAATTTAACGAACGCTATTTTTTTTAGAATCTCTGCCCCTAAAGGTTACAAATGAGACTGAAGTTTGATTTCTGGCCTGAGAACTTGAACGGAGCAACCTGGAAAAAAAAACTTGCTGGATGTGAACTGTTGGACGCCTGGGAACAACTTGCCTGAGCGAGCGGGTGTTCTTGCCTTCCAAAATGTGCGCGTGACCTCCTAGAGACGACTGGACAAGCACTGGTCAAAGACGTCGCGTGCAGGCAACAAAAGAGCCCCCCACCTGTGAGTGTCTGTAGCAACGCCCCCACCACCACCACCACCAGCCCTGCCAGATTCAGTTCTGATTATTGTCACACAAGTGTATAAAATCCGAACACACACACACGCGAAGCTTTAACACAGAATTTAAATATGTATGCAAGTAATTAAGTATAGTATACAAGGTCTAAACAAATACTTTTAGTGTATGGCCATTTTGAATTAGGAAAAAAATGCTAATAACATTATTATAAATAGCTCTTTCTTTTTGCCATACTTTAGTAATGAAAAGAGGGAAACATGAGAGCAACGAAAATATAGATGAAATGAAACAACACCAGAATTAAGTAGCGTAAATAAAAGAGCATCAGGATAACTAATAAAATAAATGAAGTGATAGAAGGAAGCAACGGAATGAATAGAAACTGAATCAAAAAAGTTTAATGGAATGAAGTAAATGAATGAAGAAACTCTACCTTCAGGGATGATGACCACTAAGGAATAAACAAAACTAAAAAATAAAATAAATTACATATGAATCAAAAAATAAAATTTCTTTGTTTTTACTCCCATAGGTCTATTTCTTCATGGCTGGAAGGAAGAGTATTACACATCCACTCCCCTATCTACCCCTTTACCCTTCCTCCTAACACTTCCCCCTACCCCTTCAACCTTTCCCCCTCCCCCCTAGCTGTAACACTTCCCCCTCCCTATAATTCGCTGTCGTTTACTCCCTCCATTTGGTTACTGTACCGGATGTGTTCGGCCATACGATGTTCCTCTTTCTCATAACACCAGAGAGAGAGAGAGAGAGAGAGAGAGAGAGAGAGAGAAAATATTGTTTCCTTGTCGCCTTTTATTCCTGTCTTGTCAGTTTACTTCTTGCTCCATTCCCATCTATCATCCTCCTCTTCTCCTTCGTGTACACTTTGCTCCATCTGACGCAAAAAAAAGAGGAATGGAATAAATATAATAGATGGATGGACAAGGATAACAAGAAGAACAAGATGAAATAGGAGAATTGTCATGAAACTATCGCTAACTAAACCACAGGTGTTCCATAATCTAAAACCTCCTGGAAAAAAAAATAATGGTTTGCGACTCGAATTTTTGTGATCAGTTTGTCTTCACTATTTCTTACACTCTTGAGATTATTACTCATTTGTTTTAAGAGATTTATTATATTACAGTGATATATATGTACTATTTATTGATGAATTTATGAGTTATGGTGACAGAGGGGGTATTAGAAAAACAATATAAGAATTTTTTATCTTTCCATACTGTCTGGTTGAGCTGTGATGGGTTAACCTGATTGTTGATAGGGTAAAGTACTTATCTAAAATAGCCCCTCACCTCACCTAACCTACCCAAACCTAATGGTATTTATCTCTTTTTTTATCAGTCTGGGGGTGTAGTGATGAAGCTCTCTTGTTGGGTTGTCTGCTGCGTCGACTCGAGTACCCCCTGAGCCCCAGCCAGCCAGCCATCTAGGGCAATGCTAATGATGTCGTTCTGTGTCCGAGTTTGTCCTGCGCATTTAACCCACTTGTCTATGACTATTCTCTAGCAGCGATGTGATATATGTGTGTGTGTGTGTGTGTGTGTGAGCCCTGAGACAAAGATGTTATTGTACTAGAGATGTATTGGAGATGAGGCCTGAGCTGTCTGATGAATAGCTTATTAATGTATTGATTTTGAGCCAAGTGTGAATAAGTCCAACACTGGATTAGGTTTTTGTGGTGAATAGACTCGACGTCAAGAGTTGCTTTAGCACAATCAGGTGAGGGAGACCCAGGGTTGGTGTCGTGGGCTGCTGGCATGGGAAAGCCTCACGCACGGAGACCGACGGACCAGAAATAGCTGTGCTATGCTAAGAGATTCCATGTACAGTTGCCAGTAAGTGCTTTCTTTGATCATTTACCCAATAATTTCTCCCCAGTACTCGAAATGGACAAAAACTCATCTCCCCGTTAAGGATGTTCGTCATAACGGTAAGGAAGCGCTTCATCCCGGTAGTTTATAGAGCGGCTGTGAAAAGGGGCGAGTGGGTAGTGGAGGGACTGGAGGCGTGTGGCAGCGAGCAGTCCGCGTGCTGCTGCTGCTGGTTCTGAAGAGTCACTGCGGCCGCCAAGCCACCTCCGCTGCCGCTGCTGCTTCTACTACCCCTCCACTAATCGGGTTTCCCTCTTACATCCTGGTAAACCGAATGATTTTTACAGAAACAGAGATAATAAATGAGAAAGTTTCTCGAAACGGCAACTCAAACCTAAACATTTATCTTCTTATCATCAAATGTTCTTAATTCCCAATACTCCCACGCATGGCGCAGTTACGTAAAGAGGGCGGTAGAAGCCCTGAAAACTCATGTCAAGGTAATGAAGGTGTAAGAAGACCCAGTTGGTGCCGTGCGGCGAGCATGTGTGTCTGACAGAAGGCGGAGGAGAGGGTCTCGGAGCGAGGCGGTGAAGCCCAGTTCCCGCGGCCACCGCCACCACGGAGCCTCACCCCGGGGCTTGGGGGGTAGATGGAGGGAGAATGGGGGGGAGGGATGTATATCGCCTTCTGCCCTCCACAGTTCTTTGGTGACACGTGTCGCTAGGGAACGCTTGGTGGTGGTACAGGAGGATGTTGGTCAATATGCTCCACAATGCCAGATTGGTGGGATCATTAACACAAGGGCGAGGAATATGTACCTCCTGTACTCGTTGCTTTTTATAGTTGTGTATGTTAGCATAATGCCGGGGAAGAAAAGTAAGAGCAGTGTAGCAATTAAAGCGGAGTGGCTGACAGACTTGACTCACACCTCACAGTAAGGGCAGTGTCGGGAGGTGCTGGGGGAGGGGGGAAGAGGAGGAAGAGTGGAGAGGAAGGGGGGGGGGATATGATACAGTTGCCTACAAGCACCTGACATTTTGGAAATTACTCGTGACTTGCTTGGTGATGGCTGCTTTCTGGACCTCCGCTCTTAAACCTTTAATATGAAAAGCGTCATATTTACCCTCAGTGTAGTTTTAACACGTATCTTTACTTCCCACTTAGCGAGGTTTTTTTTAGATACAACGGAGGGTAATCATGATCCTTGGGCGGTGATAAGATTTGAAGCTAGTCATACCACACAAGTCATAGTTGATGCTGGGACTGTACAGACAGACTCACGCACGGACATGATTCCACACTCTGAACTACTACTTGACAATGACAACAACAAACCCAACAGACGATCTTGCACTGGACAAAATTTCTCATCACTTCGTTTCTTTAAGCTCTAAATATCCTGTTTGATTAAGAATAATTTTGTCCTACTACTCTTACTACTAATAGGCATCTGTCACGTTCTATTGCTGCTGTTAGTAGATACTGTACATGTCATCCCTGGTGTAGCTCCAGGTAGGTACTTTCTGTCGTCTCTTTGTTGTCGTCCGGCTTCTCTTAATACTATATCAGATATCATTTTGGTGTTGCTACCAGGTGGTATTTGGGGGTCACATACAGTATCTCTTTCTGGAGTTGACAATGACGTTCACTTCAGCCATCAAACTGAAGATTATAAATGTGCTGTTGTTACCTATCATGGCTTGTGTGTGTCTCAGCCCACGTGGAGTACTATACTGTAGATCTCGCTGAGGAGTCACTGGAGAGAGAGAGACTTACTGAGCATTCTATATTCTGGAGACGTTAATAAGTCGTGTAAATGTTTTGTCTTAGGGGTGATTAATAAACAAGAAGTTTTCTTTACGTACAACACTATATACATATATCTCTCCTATGTATATGTACTGGATGCCATTGGTTGTGTAATTCTTAGTTATTCCTTCTTCTGATCTAGATAAGGCAACGCTTTTTTTATGTCACATGACAAATATTATCCCCAGTCTTGTATTTAAATCTGGTCGGCCTACGTTCGTGTACTCGTGTTTCTGAATAAATCTTTTTATTTTTTGTTTCCCGATCCGTGTGACTGGCTGGCTGGCTGGCAGGAGGGCGTGTGGGTGGGTAGCCGTGTCCCCCAGACTCTATATATAAACTAGAAGTCAGCTTTCCTGGGCTAGAATACCGCCAACTCGTGTGATCTAGAGAGAGAGAGAGGAAGCGCCTGTCAGCTTTAGACATTGTTTAATGGATGACATTTTTAAAACTAAGAAAATCACTACAGGTAAAAGCCATTGGAGCAGTACGGGTATTATAGACCAACCTTGATACCTAGTGCTCTTGATACCTAGTGCTCTTGATACCTAGTGCTCTTGATACCTAGTGATCTGATACCTAGTAATCTTGATACCTAGTGATCTTGATACCTAGTGACCTTGATACCTAGTGACCTTGATACCTAGTGATCTTAATACCTAGTAATCTTGATACCTAGTGATCTTGATACCTAGTGCTCTTGATACCTAGTGATCGTGATACCTAGTGCTCTTGATACCTAGTGCTCTTGATACCCAGTGCTCTTGATACCTAGTGCTCTTGATACCTAGTGATCTTGATACCTAGTGATCTTGATACCTAGTGATTTTGATACCTAGTAATCTTGATACCAAGTGATCTTGATACCTAGTGATCTTGATACCTAGTGATCTTGATACCTAGTGATCTTGATACCTAGTGATCTTGATACCTAGTGATCTTGATACCCAGTGCTAACATGTGCAGTGATCTTGATAATAACTGCATAAAATTGAAGTTGTGATATAATAAAACAATGGAATGGTCCACCTGTTAATAATATAGGTGGCACGAGGAACTAGGAACAATAAGAGTAGCTAAAACCGGAGACGATTCAAAACATTTACTTATTTACAAACTTTAACTTTCCACAGCAGTAAATTTTCATATACAATTGACTTATGCTTATGTAAGAAATAAAGATTAACTTGATTTGCGTAGAGGAACTATTAATAGATTATCTTCCCGTAGTATACAAGCCATTAAGATTAGACGAATTACATGAAGATTAGACACCCCAGCTAACCTTAACCTAACCTAACCCTCAGGTAACATTAGATTGTTTAATTGCCATGGAAAAAATAAACTGGGATTCCTAACTTCCACGTGATTTATAATTTTGAGTTTCTGAACAAATTTCACCGCTGTAAACAGAAGAATACCCTAAGTAGACCCTGAAATGATCTCTCACTTAAACCTCCCTCTATGATAACTGTCTAACCAATGGTGTAATTTTAGGGCGTTAAAAGCAGTCTTAGATTTCCACGTCTTGACCCAAAATCACATGGAAAAAAAAAAGGAGTTAGTTTGGTCCTTTTCATTTGTTTCCTTCAATTAATAATAACACGGTGAAAATAATGACCCCCCAAGTGAACCTAAAAATAAACCCTTTGATTTTTTTTTACTGTCGCATGGAAGTTACTGTTGTTTTCCTGTACTCATGATAACGGGGAAGAACTGTACTCATGATAACGGGGAAGAACTGTACTCATGATAACGGGGAAGAAGTCACAGAAAAAAAGTCATAATTTGGGTAGGAGGAAAATAATCCTACATTATATCTCATGAACTGTAGTTGTTGAAATCTGTTCTGTTTATCCTATTAGTTATGACCGATTCTCTTTATCATTATGTTATCCACGTGACATTTATCCTGTCTAGTAACGATGCCGCAGTGTTATGGAACAAGTCAAATCAATCTTTCATACTGTTGTTGTTACGTTTAAGTGAGAATAACTAAGTCTCATAATTTGTAAAGTTTAAGTGTGTTTTTATTATGTGGACTTTATCACACTGAAGTACCAATTGAGTACAAGCATTAGTAACTTAACTAAGGTGTTCGTGTGTAACGGATATGACGAGGTTATCAGGTACATGTACGCGGGTTACCCACAATCACTTTCCAAATAGAATGGATTTTTTAAATGTGGTTATTTATATATTTAGGTCCTGTCGAGTTATTGTTCTTGGGGAAGGCTTCATATCTCTCCCCAGATATTACCTAAAGTGATAAACAGATGTATACTAATTCCAACTGTAGACTAAACCTTATTAATGTTTTTATATTATTAACTTTGGTACAACGAGAGTTAAGGGAGCATGTGGCTGAGTATAACCCAAGGCATCATTTGAATAGGGTTGTTACAGGGACAATTTTAAATTAAGCATTGACAATCTGCTGCTGCTCTTTGGGGGGAACTGTGCACAAGGGAGGAGAGGTTGTGATCAGCTCCCCGGCCGGCCACCGCCAGCCAAGCCAACGTTCCCTGTAGTCCGGCCTCCACCACCTCTTCTGGCAGGCAACCAAGACGTGGGCCACAGTGATGGCCTCCCAGACACTACGTACACACATGATCCCTCTGTCACCACCACCACCCACTTGCTGATAACCTGGTAACTCTCCCTCACTGTCTCAGATAACTGGTCAGTTGTCTCCCTCTCCCTGATAAAGAGTCATCTTCGTCTGTGGTCGTCGTCAGTTCAATAATCATACACCAGTCATTCTCATTCGATACCTGTTCACCTGTCCTCCCTGGTCCTCAAGTCGGCCTTCCACTACTCGGGTCTCCAGCCTGGTGAAGCCGTACGCGTGGAGCTGAGGGCTCGGCCTGAGAGGAGTCTTTATGGCTCGACCAAGTGTGTGGGGCCCCATTGTCTGGTGGGGGGCGAGGAGCGGGGGGGTTGTAGGAGGGTAGAGGAGGGGGGAAGTGACGTGTTGTGCTAGACCGCCTCCTCTCACCCTCTGACCCCCCCTCATTCCCTCCCACAGGAACAGCCTAGTCCGCTCCTCACCGTCTCTCTTATGTGTTATCCAGCTTCAAGGGCTCACCCTAAGGGAAGTTTTCAGAATAAGAAGATGCTAGTTGGATTTTCAATGTGATTTCTCTTGGCAGGAATTACACATCGGCCTGTAGTAGTAACAGCACCTTGAGTAACACCTAGATAACCAAATAAAGAGTAAAGGGTACCAAGGGGTGGCTCTAACGTCCCTTCTTTGTGTGGCCTCACCATGAGATTCGCTGCCCTCCGACTCCCCCCCGTCCCTATATATACTCCCCGACCGACCTTCCTGGATCCAATCTGTCCTCACTCACACACACACACACACACACACACACACACACGTCGTAATTGGATTAAGTGTGACGAATACATTAAGGATCATACTACCACCTATTGCTTCCGTGAAATGTAATTATTGGTATAAACTGTTTCAATATCAATATGAGTACTGTATGAGAGTATAGCACACACACACACTCACACACACACACTCTTTCCTCACTAAGTTACAGAATCTATAGAACTGGAGGAGCCAAGGATACCAGGTTCTCCCTCAAGTAAGAACATTAAATTGAACTAAATAAAACAGTAGAGTCCACCCACAGCCACACCACCCGTACAGTACATAGTTGTATACACGGATAAAACGCAGTATAAACCGAATTAAAAATACATATAAAGGAGAGCTCAGGTTCTCAACTGGCTCGGCCATGTTAATATTGTTATTATTATCCACTCTGTATCTGTGTTTTTCTGGCTAAATAAACTGTTTCAATTCAATTCAAAATATTAATCTGGAACTTTGGTTTATTCTGGATCAGGATGTAAGATTTAATTATATATATATTTTTTATACGTATTTAACTGTAAAAACAAACAAGGAAAATATATTACATAATTGAGAACTGTAAACGTAAACAGTGGCTGAAATAGGTTACAGTTCTGTCACGTCTAATAATTCTGTAACTTGTTTATATCATTATTTAATGTTCTCTACCTGAGGGGTGTAATAAGGTGGTTAAGCATCATAACATACAGTTTTCTCTGGTACAACTCTGGTTCTATTCGTATCTGTTATAAGTTACGTCACTCATCATTCATAGGTAACATGTGTGCATTACCATTTAATTAATTTTCTGTTAACTGGGGTGTATAAATATGCAGCTAAACAACATATCATATAATTTTCTAAGTTTAAGTTTGATATGCGGTTAAAGTAATCATTTTTATAAACACCATTGACGAGAAAGTTGCCTCACAGATTTAGTTACCTTCCATATTGTACCAAAACCTTGATAGCTCGATGTTTAACCACTGAAGGTCTCTTTGGTAGAGTAAACCAAAACTTCGATGTCATCATAGACGTCAAAATTCACACTTGCTTTGTTGTCAGTTTGTAATTCTACCATTTCGAGCACAAAAGAGCCACACTGTTTGCATCTTTCTTGAACTGAAACTGAACAATATTCAAAGACCCAGTAAGCAACTCAGGGAATCTGTCATTGAGAGTTGTTGCCATTATCTGTCCGCAGGATCCTGGGAAGTAGAGAATGAACTGAGCTGAGAACAGTTCAAAAGGTTGGAGGGTGGAACTTCTGCTGTGAAACGTGTCATCCGGACATGCCTGACCTAGACTAAACTGACCTGAACCGACACACGGAGAATAAGTGCATTAATCTCATGACCAGAATTTATGGTACCAAACAGGGAGGCACTACCGCCTGGGAAGATATTGGAAGCATAATGTGTTGTCTAATGGTAGACCCTGCTGCCGTATGGCATCACGAAAATTGTGACCAAGTCCCAGGTTGCTGATCTGACTTTCTGCCTCATTTACACACAATTGCAGGGTCTCAATTGTTTCTCTTACATGACAACACAACATACATATATTGTTTCTCACTGTTGCTTTTTTCATTTTTGTATTTCTTTGTATCTATTTTTATTATTATCACATTGTTGTTATTATTATTATTATTACCATTAACATTTTATTTTACTTTTTATGATAAAATTTATTTACTATGAATTATTATTATTATTAAAATTTTCGCCCCCAGGCCCCGATGTGGGTCAATGACCTGTGCCCGGGTGGGCTAATACCCGTAAAAAAAAAAAAAAAAAAAAGAGGCAGCACCTGTTGGCCACGTTCTTCAGTCCTTTGACACCTGGATTAAAAAAAAAGTGACTGCTGCAAGACCCAGGTGACTCCAGCAACCCCATGACCTCTATGCGCTGGGTTAAACAAAAATCCTCAAAGAGTAAAACCATCGTCCTTAAAGGGTTAAACCACCATCCTCAAAGCGTTAAACCAACGTTCTTAAAGGGTTAAATCATCATCCTTAAAGTGTTAACTAAGTGAGGTTTAAAAGGACTAAGTTAATCATTAATATCCATACGTTGTTCACTGTGCTACTGACCTGATTCAAATTTTATCTTTTGTTCATCTCTCAAAGTCAGTAAGAGTGAGTAAGGGCTGAAGATGCCTAATAACCGTGAAAATTGTGGTATTAATGACTCCTAAGTATTGTAAGAACATTTAAAACAAAAGAAGAAAAGAATAATATGTAACAAGTGTAAATGACTTGTGGCTGTTAAACGTGACCACAACACAACAGCCAATCACGGAACTTGAAACATTAAGAACAAAAAATGCCTCATCTTAATTCTATACATTTACACTCAGGTTGAAAGGTAATCTTGTGATAGAGAATGTTAATTACTTGGAGTTAAGAATAAACTTCCTTTGGTAACATTTCAACTTTATCGCCTTTACTTTCTGATATTGAAATGTTAGCCACGTCTTGTATGTGTGTGTGTGTGTGTGTGTGTGTGTGTGTGTGTGTGTGTGTGTGTGTGTGTGTGTGTGTGTGTGTGCGCGTGTGTGCGTGTGTGTGTAACCTGAATCATTGACCCACTCTTGTTACCAATATCTAAATAAATACTTTTCAAATATTCCTTGAAAACTTTTTATTATTGTTTTTCTTCAACAAATATCATACAGAAATACACCAATGGTAGAGGAAACACTAAACAACAAATATAAAAAGAATGACAAAAAAGTATATTAATTTTTACCTTTTAAGTGTCTCTTAACTCGCTAAGGAATGAGGTTATATTATTACCCTCCTGGATGGTCTTCGTCGTCACATCTATTAACCACAACAGAGGAAGCTACACACAGAGCTCAATATAACAACAAGAACTACTACTGCTGCTGCTACTACTACTACTACTACTACTACTACCAATAATAATAGCATCAGTTTACAGGTGATAAACTATAAGTATTATTAAGCTAACATTAACATTACGATACACAGGTGAACCCTTGATAAGCCTCGTGCGTACTGATGGTGTTTAGGGAATCATTTCACCTTTAGTCCTGGTAAAAAAAAACCCACTGGAACGTAAGCCAACCACTGTATATAGAACGAACTCGCTTATACTAGCTTTGGAATCTTATTTATAGACCTAACCTAACCTAACCAACTATCCGTGTCAAACAAAGGCTGAACAACTGGGCCACAAACTGAACTAACTGGAATCTACTTAGCTACAGACTACCTTAAAGAACATGGAGGTGGGGTGATATTCTGTGACTCTCAAAGTGCTTTGAAATCAATGAACAGCCCGTCAGGTTCTATGTCTAAAGTTGTATGTGATATTAAAAGAAGTGTGCTAACTGCCAATGAGAACAACTCTCGTAACGAATTTGTGTGGATTCCGTCCCATGTTGGAATTAGGTATCATGACCGTTCTGATAGACTGGCCAATGAGGCATGTAAGAGAGAAAATGTTGACCGTGACCTTGGCCTGTGCAATGCTGTACTTAAAAACATTCAAGTCAGAATCATGAACTCTGATCTAGAAGAACTGAGAAATGCGGAGAGACCTGGCAGTTGTAGCATCAGTAAATATGACAAATTTTATGACGAGCGGTACCGGTATGGCCAGCATAAGGACAGAACCAGACAATGTGATGTAGTCGTGGCCAGAATTAGGCTAGGATAGACACATCTGGCAAGTTAGTAACGCTGTACCCATACCGGAACACTCAGCATGTAAACTCTGTGATAAACCATTAAAGTATACACTTGAACACTATATTATTGAATGTGACACTGTCAAAGACTTCAGGCCACCTGACTTATTGTATCTTGAACTATGTAATTACTTCATTGAATCAGGTGTGCTTGAGGACATTCTTGCTGTTTATCCCAAATTTGCTAGCCCACGCTGATTAGTCTTCAATTAGAATATGATTCCAATGTATGTGATCCACTGACCTATATATGCTGCTGGTGAATGTGATGTATTTCCTTCTTTGTGTACGAACCTCTGTCCTGCATGGCAGTGAACAGTGGCATTACCCACATGAATCTGACCTATATATAGTGTCAATGAATATGATGCATTCTTTGTGTACGAACCTCTGTCCTGTATGGCAGTGAAGAGTGACATTACCCACATGAATCTGACCGACGTACAGTATATGTATGTATGTGTGTATATGTGTATGTATGTGTGTATGTGTGCATATGTGTATATATATATGTACATGTATATGTGTATGTATATGTGTATATGTATGTGTATGTGTGTGTGTACATATATGTATATGTACTGTCAATGAATATGATACATCTCTTTGTGTACGAACCTCTGTCCTGCATGACAGTGAACAGTGACATTACCCATATGAATCTGACCTCTATACATTTATAGCTGTTAATGAATATGATGTATTTCTTTGTGTATGAACCTCTGTCCTGCGTGGCAGTGAACAGTGACACCACCCTCAGTGTCAAGACCTGACTGAATTACTCAAAATAGACAAACTGTATTCCAAGCTCTACCAATAAATTTGTTAAACTAAAAACTATCCGTGTTAGTATTAGATATATTCAGGACTTTTAAAGAGTTATCTCAAATGAAGGTAAGAATTTTGTGTAAAATTTGATCCATGATGAATACTGGAGTTAAGGGAGGGGAGGGTGGGGGGGATACGTCACTGATATCCGGGGTGCAGAAGTCGATGGAGGAGGGGATGATGGTGCTGGTTCGTGTGGGATTCCCGTGCATGGCTTGGACGCTGTAGGAGGCGTATCTGGGGAATAAGAAGATGATAGGGGCGTTATCTCTTTTCGTTTTCTCTCTATGTCTCTCTGTTTATGAAAATCTCTCTCCAGCTTTGTTTATTATTTTAACCTTTCCTTTTTAATTTGTGTTTTTCTGTTTGTGTGTTTTTTCTCTCTTTTTTGTTCAAATTTTATTTATTTTCTATAACTTTCTCTCATATTGTCTCTCTTCTTTCTCTTTTACATCTTTTTTTCTTCTTAATTTCATTGTGTCACTTTTCCATTCTGTTACATCATTTCTCTATCTCTCTCTCTCTCTCTCTCTCTTTCTCTCGGCCTGTTCTTATCCATTCCCCACTCTCTTTATCCCCCTCTCTTTCTCTCTTCCTATTTCTTTTCCTCTCTCTCCTTTTTTCTTTGTCTCTTCTGTTCTCTTTAGTTGATGGATTTTCTCTCTCCACACACACACACACACACACACACACACACACACACGGCCGTCATGGAGGAAGAGTGAGGTAATATTCTCCAACAAAAAAGACTCGAGGAAAACACGAGAGTGAAACAGGAAAACAAAATATTAATCTGATAATACACTGTTAATATCAGAAGCTTTTAGAAGGCGAACTTGAAAGACATGTTTGTGTGTGTATGTGTATGTGTGTGTGTATAAAAGTGTATGTGTATGTGTGTGTGTGAGAGAGAGAGAGAGAGAGAGAGAGAGAGAGAGAGAGAGAGAGAGAGAGAGAGAGAGAGAGAGAGAGAGGCCCTACACCTGTGGTAATAAGCACCTACACCTGGATACCATAAAAGTAATCATCAGGTGAACACGTTGGCACTGCCACCTGTACATAACAGCCTCTCTCTTTATGACTCACATAGTGTATCAAGTCTTGTGTTATACCTGAGAGAGAGAGAGAGAGAGAGAGAGAGAGAGAGAGAGAGAGAGAGAGAGAGAGAGAACTCACTCCTTGAATATAAGTTAAATAAGTTTAACAGGCTCACCACTGTAGTAAAACAACCTACTCCACACCAGGTCGAAACCAACCACAGTTCCCTTATTGATGTCACTCCCTGGACACCACTGATCCGCCCCCACCTCAGAAATCTCAAGCCCCTGACGGAACTACTGTGTGGGGCGTCCGGATCAAAATACGGACCCAAATTCGGTAATACAGCGGACTGTAACTACTAGGTAGACCGTCAAGGGATGAGGGGCGGCGTGGCAGACTGTTTCAGGGAAGCACTTCAGGTGCAGGTCCTGTAAGCTGGGGTTCCGGCGTGGCTTGAGGCACTGTTCTTCCGCGTCGTCTTAGCTGTGTGTCTTTTACCTCCCTCAGTGGCAAGGACGACCCTCCTCGACCAACTGACGGGGCACTTGGACGACCGTCTTACTGGACACAACTGCCGATACGTCATGATCGTGGGTGACCTGAACTACCATCTCGTCCAGGACTCTTACGACAACCTTCTGGCGGCTCAGAGTGTGTCAGATCATGTAGACATCCTCAGCCACACACAAGGAGTGCTGGGGTCCGTCAGCTCTGGCATCCAGGATGATCCCGTCCAAGTGGGACAGGTGGGGTGGTTCAGGCTAACACTCGTACCGTCTGGCTCTGTGTCCCTGCTGACTGTCTTTCTACACGCCGCGACCTGCACGATACAGACCTTCACAACTCGATTTCTGGACCTTCAGCAGTTTCATGTGTCAACACCAGTACTCCACTAGTACGTCACCACACACACACACACACACACACACACACACACACACACACACACACACACACACACACACACACACACACACACACACACACACACTGCACTGCGCTTGATCACTGCACTGTTATCAACAAGGCTATTGCACTAGGGCTGCCCACCAACCTGGTCTCATGGCTCACTGATTTCTTGAGTGGACGTCGCCAGGCAGTGAGGTATCAGGGCTTGGTCTCTACATTCCAACACCTCACCTGCGGTGTTCCCCAGGGGACCAAGATGGGACCACGGTGTTTCCTCATCCTGATCAACGACGCTCTATCAGACACTCCTCACAGGTGGAAGTACGTGGATGACTGCACTGTAGGGGTTTCAGTGGACAACACCGCACCAGACTACTCATCGCTACAAGGCACCCTGGACAGGCTACAGGCATGGACTACGGAGAACAAGGTCACCATCAACCACACCAAAACCGTAGTCATGCACATCAATACCGCTACCACTCCAGTGCAAGCCCCAGCAGTCACAGTGGGTGCCCATCCTCTCCAGCTGGTGCAGTCTGCCAAACAAACTCCTGGGTGTAACTATAGACAACAAACTTGACTGGAAGGCCCATGTAAATAACACAGTCAAGGCAGCCTCGTACCGTCTCTACATGCTACGACGACTTAGGTCACTTGGGACACCCACGCCAGAGCTGAGGACCATCTACAACGCCTTTATTTTCCCCAAACTTACATATGTGTCACCAGCCTGGTCGTCTTCTCTCAACTCCACCCAACAACGTCAGCTAGAGAAGGTACAGAAAAGGGCCTGCAGAATCATGCTCGGCGCAGAATACTCCGGCTACACCGACGCTCTCTCCACCCTGAAAATGCCATCCCTCAGTGACCTCCACCACCAAGCACTGGAAAGGTTTGGCAGGGGACTACTGCACCACCCTCGTCATCGCCACCTCCTGCCACCGGCAGCCCCCCACCCACCTCGCGCAGTCCGCCACTACAACAAAATACAGCCCATAAGAGCTCGCACCGATAGATATAAGAACAGCACCATCCAATCTATTGTTAAAATAATAAACAACTCCTGATTTATGTCCTGTACAGCCCTGTAAATGTATTCACTGCATATTATATCATTATGTCTAAATCAAATGTAAGTCTGTATATTTTCAGCCACCGGCTGCAACTCTATTATTAAACCGTTTATTATTATTATTCGGAGTGAGTATGCTGCAGGAGGAACCCGACCCGTCGTAACAAGCATTGGCACCGGGCGGCCTGTAAGTACAGGTGTACATAGTATCTACCAGCACGTGGGCCATGTAGACGTATGTCACGGCCTGGTTGGTGTAGGAATAGTTACCAGGATGTGGTGACGATGGTGAAGAAAACACCAAAATGGAAAACAAGAGACAAGTCAACTTTTCACTAGCCTGGGCGAGACATTAGTTATCAGCTGCAGGGATAAGGCGGTCTGTTGGGAGAGCTGCTCAAACCTAAAATGAGTGTTCCGGGTTATGGCAGGACTCCGTCCCTCCTATAACATCAGTGCGAGGAACAACTGACCGCAGCAGCAGTCACACAATAAAGCATTAAATGGCTATTTGGTGAAATAAATGTCTTACAACACCGCAAAACGGGCTCTCTGGTCTTTTCTTTGATTATCTTCACCGCCTGTCTGAGAGAGAACAACTGACCCACTATTAAGTGCAGGCCGGAGCAATACCTATATATCACGACAATGTAGAAGTCGGACTCTGTGAACTCCCTGCTGTATGTGGTGAGCAAGATATCAGAGAGAATAATAGCAGGTCTACCACCACCTTGACCACCACAAACTGTTGTATAACTGCAAAATTTGTTTGAGATCATCCCCATCTATCTCTGGCTTCCTGCTCCTCCTCTCCACACTCTAGCAAGATGCGCTGAACTACAGTAATGCTCTGGACATCCTTCTGATCGCTGGCAGGTAAACTTTACTTCTCAAAAGACACAAGTGATGGTAATATCTGGTTTCCTGCCGGCGGCTTGCACCTTGGGGAGAATCTCTGCTGCTCCTAAATAACATGAAAGTCCTCGGAGTGGACAATGATAAGGTCTGAGGTTCAACAAACACCTCAATAGCGTCGCGTGTAAGGGTTTGGGTCTCCCTCCTGTGAAAGCTGGCTTGATTCCTTGATCACAGCGACATCCCGACGCTCTACAAGACTCAGATCAAGCCTTATCTAAATACTCAGCCCTGACGTGGATGTCCAGCGCTCCTTCACACACATTGGAAAACTGATCAAGTTACAGAGGCGGGTCTCACGATCGGTGGAAGCTGTCCTCCGCCCTCCTCTTGTTTCATCACCGCGGACCTCTCTGGAGCACCGGGGAGACATGACGGAACGCCGGCTACCCTGCCAGTTGGTAGGAGGAGCACAAGAGCAGTGCCTGTCAGTATCAGAGGACCTTCACATGTTATAGTTTACCGCTTATGCAATCTCTACACGGCGGTCACGACGTAAAACGGGAGGTGGCCGCTTGTAGGTGGCGAGCGAGTCCAGTTCCGTTGACCTGCTTAACATATCATCCGTACATCAGTATTTGTCTACAGTTTATTGTGTATATAATAAGGGTTGTTGAAGGTAGTATCTGATATCTCGTATGATTAATGATAAGCTGTATTATTTTAACTTTTCTCGGAGAGGGTTTTTTAGATAAGGTTTTCTGACAAAACTGTTCCTTTTAACCAGTCAACCTGTGATCTGGCTACTACCCCCTAACAAAGGTCCCTGCATAATTTTACGATGAAAGAGAGATTTGATCTTATTAGGAAATAATTATTACTTATAAAAGGTTAGCTTCTCAACGATTCAGGTTTGTAATACGTTTTATTTTATTTTAGTGTTGGTTCTATTCCTCCGTGCAAATGATTATTATTATTGTAGAAATAAAACCAATATTAGAAGACAGAAACATTAATACCTTTTAATTAAACAAATCAACAACACAGGAAGAGAAAAGATACGTGTAGCTGCCAAACCTCTCTGGGTGAAGACATTTGAATGGAGATGTTTTGTGCTGTAGAAGTTGAATGGTACAGTATTTATTATTATTTTTACAGGAAATATACTCATTGGAAGAGAGTTCCATCGAGTGCTAATCCGGAAATATCAATGACAGAAGAGTGGTTGCCTGGTGATGACACTGTCGAGTTATGTAAAATACTGAGTGATGACACCACACACCCAGCCCACAGTACCTCAACGTCACACACCCAGCCCACAGTACCCCAACACCACACACCAGCCTACAGTACCCCAACACCACACACCAGCCCACAGTACCCCAACACCACACACCCAGCCCACAGTACCCCAACACCACACCCAGTCCACAGTACCCCAACACCACACACCCAGCCCAGAGTACCCCAACACCACACCCAGCTTACAGTGCCCCAACACCACACCCAGCCTACAGTACCCCAACACCACACACCCAGCCCACAGTGCCCCAACACCACACCCAGCCTACAGTGCCCCAACACCACACACCCAGCCTACACATGGCAGCAGTATTACAGCTAGGAGCGCCACATGACTCATATAAGTGGTTGCCAACAGCTAATCGGTAAGTCAGGCTTGGCTCTGGACACAACTCTAAACTCCACGATAACAATTTTGGCGAGAGATGTGACACAGACCTGAGGTAAGATTTTCGCTTAATTACAGATGCTTATAATAACAATATGACGTGATGATAGAGTTGTCGAAATCTTTGTTAAAATCTCCAATGTGTCAAGCTTGTTATTGTTGTGTATTTTGTTTTAGTGGCAAAATGTTCCTATACAGCTGAGGAAGTCTGTCGTCTGAGACCGTAAACCTTATTCTGAGTGAACGTTCTCAGGAGCTGTTTATCGCTGAGAGAAAATTATTAATACGTAACAAAAATAAGAATCGGTGCTAATAAAAAACCCTGAGGAACCCCGGAATTAATGGAGTAACATTAAAATAAAAAGAGCATCAAATCCTACACGTACTTTAAGATTTGTCAGAAAATAAAATAAAATAAGGGGACTGAAATAAAAGAACAAGGAAGGGGCTACTTGGCAAGGAAGGGGCTACCTGGCAAGGATAGATCGATGCCAAACTCATCAAATGTTTTGGAAATGTCAAAAGCTCCTCCATAGGTTTTATCAGATCAGTGAAGCGTATTGATTGATGGATTGGATGTGTGTGTGTGTGTGTGTGTGTGTGTGTGTGTGTGTGTGTGTGTGTGTGTGTGTGTGTGTGTGTGATGATAAAAGGTCAACAGAAGAGCGGGCGCTGTTGGAACCTTTCTTACCGATCAATGAATAAATTGTTAATATCAAGGTATTTGTGATTACGACCATTGACTACTGTTTTGGAGGTCACCTGAAGAAGCTTTATCTCAGCTTATTTCACCTAAAGATTAACCACCCTAATACTATTTGAGGGGATGAGGTGAGGTAAGGAGAAGGATCAGGAATAAAGAGTAAGGAGAAGATCCACAGTGAAGAGTAAGGAGGAAGATCGAGGAAAAGAGGAGAAGAAGAGGAGAGCCAGGAGGTATTCAATGTCCTGCAAAAATGTTCAAGAGAAAAGTCCTTGAGTGGAGAGAAAAGACAAGTTAGGAACCATATATAAGTTTATTCTTAGATTCTGTGAGAGAAGGGATGGTAAGTAGGAGGACTGAAGTGAGTAGGTGAGGAAACGAGGAGGCGAGGAGGTGAGGAGGCGAGGTGAGGAGGTGAGGAGGCGAGGTGAGGAGGTGAGGAGGCGAGGTGAGGAGATGAGGAGGCGAGGTAAGGAGGTGAGGAGGCGAGGTAAGGAGGTGAGGAGGAAACTAATGCTTTTTGTTGTAAGAAAGAGTAGCTCAAGTTCAGGTGATTTTAACTGAAAATATAAGGTCAAAATTGGAACTTCACTCACTATAAATATTGAAAAAAAACTGATAGGTTAGGTTAGGTTAGGAGATGCGTTTCAGCGTTTACAGGAATTACTAATATTAATAGAATTTAAGTATATCAGTTCCAGGTATCACCATCCCGTATTGTTACAGCCTGTATTATTATTATTACAGTTATTATGTATTTCTTCATATCCATTACATAGCTGTATTATTAACCCATGTCCGTTTGTATGTCTGGGAAAACGTCAGAGAGGATATGAGGGAGATATATGGTATTTTCAACGGGTCATTTTCTCCTCTAGGACGTAAACAAAAGCATCAAGGGACTTTAAAAACACTGCGGCAAGACTTCCTCCTCCAGCCTATAAAAAAAGCATCAAGGGACTTTATAAACAGTGCGGCAAGACTTCCTCCTCCAGCCTGTAAACAAAAGCATCAAGGGACTTTATAAACACTGCGGCAAGACTTCCTCCTCCAGCCTGTAAACAAAAGCATCAAGGGACTTTATAAACACTGCGGCAAGACTTCCTCCTCCGGCCTGTAAACAAAAGCATCAAAGGACTTTATAAACACTGCGGCAAGACTTCCTCCTCCGGCCTGTAAACAAAAGCATCAAAAGACTTTATAAACACTGCGGCAAGACTTCCTCCTCCAGCCTGTAAACAAAAGCATCAAAAGACTTTATAAACACTGCGGCAAGACTTCCTCCTCCAGCCTGTAAACAAAAGCATCAAAAGACTTTATAAACACTGCGGCACTGAGTTCAGGACCCGCAACATGGCTTCCAGTACCCCAGAGAGTGACGCTTGATTTAGTTAAAGGAATAATTCTTACTTAAATATAACTTGTCGGTGTATATATATTTTTTTTGTAGTATACGTGTATTTGTTTAAGTTCCTGCTGTTATATGACTTGTGTGTGTGTGTGTGTATGTATGTGTGTGTGTGTGTGTGTGTGTGTGTGTGTGTGTGTGTGTGTGTGTGTGTGTGTGTATGTGTTGGTGTTTTTATTGTTTGTTTGTTTGTTTGTGGAAAGTAAATTGGTAACTATCACCATGAGCACCAGTATACGACCATTTGAACCACCATCACCACCACCACCTTCATCACCACAACTACCATCTCACCACCACCACCACCTTCACCACAAGTACCACCACCACCACAGAGGAAGAAGACTATGAGGGTGCAGATGGTGGCGTCGCGTCATCAGGCGGCCCACCCTCGCCTCCGTCACCACAGCCACCAGCAGCCACTACGGTCCGGAAAACCAATTACGGACTCACTAGCGACGGCGGATGTTGCCAAGACAAGAGGGAGGCTGCGGGGGAAGTGTGTGTGTGTGTGTGTGTGTGTGTGTGTGTGTGTGTGTGTGTCTTGTTAACACCATCATGTACACTTATATCATGGGTAAAGCAAGATAGTACGCCACTTCCCGTTTCACTTGATAACGTCCTTAGTAATATGTATATAATGTAATGTATTTATGCACGTAAGTTATGTAGGTCTATGTATGAGCAATTGTATCTGGCGACCTGTGGTGTAATGGTCAGCATTCACGCCACGCTAGCGAGAGGACCCGGGTTCGATCCCCGGGCAGGGTGAAACTATGGGCAAGTTTCTTTACGCCATTTGCCTCTGCCTACCCAGCAGTAATTGGGAACCTGGATGATAAACGAGTTATTGGACGTATTCCGGGGTAATGGCTCGATTTCGAGGTTCGATTTCGAGGGGTTTCCATTATTATATATGTATGTACAGTGTTCGTTTTCTATCACATCCTCTGCCTGACTGACTGCATTAACCACACAGACTAAAATACTCACCGATACCTGTGCTAATTATCGACTCAACACCTACCTGCGAAAGGAAGATAATGGTATACCATTGAGTGTGAAAACTTGCACCAGAAAAACTACATCACCAGCACGAGCAGTCAACAACGCCTGCCTTTCTTCCTTCCATCACGCTTATGGAAACTACGCCGACGATGCGTATATGAGTAATTCCTACACTGGCGTTGTGTTAAGAGGGCATAAGTGGCAGTGTATAAACAACGCCAGCACGAGCAATTCATATTTTTATTCCTTCCCGTAACCAGTCTTTGACAAGTTAACGCCAGACGAACTTACGCCAGTCTCTTAGCGGTAGTTGGTGCTTTGGTTAAGTCAAGGATTTTAACATGTTCACGGTAGAGAGAGAGAGAGAGAGAGAGAGAGAACTGGGGTTACCTTCAACAGTGTATGTACAGATATCCCGCGCTTATCTATTGACGTCATCAGTGTAAACAAACCTTCAAGCCCAAACTTATTCATTCGTCCAAGTTTTAATAAACGTCTTATCGCTTTACCTGTTAATGTTCACACAATATTAGTTACATTCTCGCTCTTATAACTTTTATCCTCATTACTATTATTATAATTGTCTCATATATTTTTATACTATTATTATAACTATCAAACAGGGAGGTACTACCGCCTGGGAAGATATTGGAAGCATAATGTGTTGTCTAATGGTAGACCCTGCTGCCATATGTGACCAAGTCCCAGGTTGCTGATCTGACTGTCTGCCTCATTTACACACATTTGCAGTCTCAATTTTTTCTCTTACTTTGACAACACAACATACATATATTGTTTCTCACTCTTGATCTTTTTTCCATTTTTGTATTTCTTTATGGTTCTTTATTATTATTATTATTATTATTATTATTACATTTATGCCCCCCAGTCCCCGCTGTAGGTCAGTGACCTGTGCCCGGGTGGGCTAATCCCCGTAAAAAAAAAGCTATGCCTATGAATTTTCTTTACTATTACATGTATTATTGTTTTTAGTTTATATTTTTCTTTCTTATTGCCATTATTATTAATAGTGTCAGTCTTTTTCTTGTCATTATTAATCCAATGAATGACCTTTGGGGGATTATTTTCATTCCAGCAGAAAGCAGGAGTGAATGAAGGTAAACGAATGAAAGCAGTGTGTGTGTGTGTGTTATACTCTTGATCGTGTGTACACCTACGTCTTCACGGCACAAGACTTGAAAGAAATAATAAAACAAGTGAATGGCATTTTTATTATTAGTATTTTCATTCTACTCATCATTCTTATAATTCAGAACGATACTGTACACCATGCGTGAATATCCCTCCCTCCCTCCCTCCCTTCCTTCCTTCCTCCCTCCCTTCCTTCCTTCCTTCCTTCCTTCCTTCTGCAGTTGCTCAGAGCGGGAAATTGTTGATAAAAAAAAGTTCTCAACTTCGGCAAACAAAAGAAAAAATCCCAGAAAGTGCAAAAAAAAATAATAATAAAATATCTTTCTTAAATCAAGAGATGTGTTGCCTTGTGAAAGTTCTTCCTCTGTTGTCTACTTAATATAATGGTACTTCAGACAACTCGGTCATATATTCCAGGTAATGTTATTTTGTTGATGTCACGTCTTGATATTATCCGGAGTATATTTTGCTATTAACTTGTCCTTAATTTTTTTCTATATAGTCTGGCAAAAAAAAGAGCGTTAAACGAGGGGAAGAAAGTGTCATAATAATTACAGGTTGTCTCGTTCGTTTTACTTCGGGTTCACTAAATAGTTCACCGTCTTCACTATTACTGAGTTTTCTGCCGAGCACGAGAGAGAGAGAGAGAGAGAGAGAGAGAGAGAGAGAGAGAGAGAGAGAGAGAGAGAGAGAGAGAGCCTACGTCAAGGTCAAAATAAACCAATTTTCCCTGCAAAGTTCCGTTCCCTTATCTGCCTCACCAGACACCCCCACATTCTTATAACATATTTAGTGTTCTTAAGTTAACTCAACGTAATAAAACAAAAACGTAACTTAATCTAACATAACTAACTTCTAACTTAATCTACGCCACTTGACCTAATTTCTAACTAAAGCTAACTAACTCTCTTACTTTGCTTAACATTTATCCTTTCTCTCAGACATAAGCTTTTGTTTGTCTAGTTCTCAAGGAGAGAGTCTCGTGGTCACGAGAGAACATTTTCCAACAGTATCTCTCTCTCCTCTGTTGTCTTCCTATAGTGTTCACCAATAAGGTCCGACCACCTGTACCGTTCTCATCTGTCATTAATAAAAGGTCATCAACTCTTTAATTATTCTGTGAGAGTTGTGCAGATAATGTTAATGTAGTCTGGCCTGAGGGTGCCTTAGCCCCAGCAGTATATGTTTGGCATTAACCTGCCCTTGATCTCCTAGCTAAATAGATTTCATTCTGGGGCGTTTAACCCGAGCGTGTGTTGACGGTACTCGTTATTATGATCTCACTTTAACCTCTGATATCCTGTAAGATCCTGTAGTTTTATTCCGACCTTCCATGAACGCTACAATTTCCATCTCAACTAACCCCATCAACTTTCACAATCAATCTACTTCCTGGATCCAATACCAACATCAGTTTACTTCCCTTTAACTACATTAATCACTTGATTCTGATTTGGATTCCATCACGTCTTGGTGTATAGATAACCACTTCTTCATTCAAGCAAAGATAAAGAGCTTGGGGGGTGATGCTCTAAACGTCTCGCTTAAATATTCTAGTTTCACATATAGGTCAAGGCCCATTCCACGCATTGATGACAGCCCACTAACACGCTGGCAGCCTTCACACTCTGGCCCGCTGCTGTGCTTTCTCTTCAATGTTCGTATTTTCTCGTCTTCTCCCGTTACCGCCCCGGCTCCTACCACCAAACAAGCGTTTCCTCTTAGACTGGTCAACCCTCGACAGACAGGTCTAGCCTCTGGGCGTCATAAATACAGTGTTATATCTTTGTACTTGTAAGACACCATCATTTGTTCCTCACACAGTAGAACACAGGAACACCATCATTTGTTCCTCATAGTAAAACACAGGAACACCATCGTTTGTTCCTCACAGCAGAACACAGGAACAAACACCCTACATCTTCCTTCACTTTGGCCAATGACTTTCTCACAACAATCGTCTGACCCTATAGTAACTTGAACGTGTCGCCCCCCCCCCGCCTTCTACTCCGTCTTCCTCCTCTGTCTTAACCCCAGTCTTCCCCTCCGTCTTCCCCTCCTTCATAGCGAGGGACAGCGTCTTGGCTCTTAAGTTATCTTGCTCCTTTAACTCCTTCAACAAGAGCAACAAAAACAACAATTTAATAAAAAAACATAACCAAAGTAACTTAACCTAACCAAACCAAACCTAACCTCACCTGCCTTTGCCAAACCAAACCAAACCTTGCCTACGTTTACCGAATCTAGCTCAATCAGCCTCATCAAATCTAACCAGATCTGCCTTTATCTAACCTAACTTGACCTATATTAACCTAACCTAACCGAATCTGCCCATCTAGGAGCCTCGTCTTGAAGCTTCATCTTAAAGCGTCGCGCCAGAGCCTCAACTTGAAGCCTAGTGTCGGAGCCTCGCCTTGAAACCTCATCATAGAGCCTCGTCTTAGAACCTAGTGTCGGGGCCCCGTCTTGAAGCCCAGTATCAGAGCCTCGTTTTGAAGCCTCATCTTGGAGCCTCATCATGGAGCATCGTCTTAGAGCCTAGTGTCAGAGCCTCGCCTTGAAGCCTCATCATAGAGCCTCAAAAACAACAAAAAGAAACTTGGGTGAATTAATTAGCTAAAAGCCTTTTGGCCTCCAGTATGAAAGAACCAGGAACTCTTTCTCTAATCTTTCGTTTCTCCATTTTTGTCCGCCTCGGTGAGAGAGAGAGAGAGATTTAGTTACAATCAACAATCTCAACATCGATTCGATTCATAATATACAATATAGGTCTCTCATACACCCATTAATATGGTGGTGAGGTGGTGGTGATGATGAGGTGGTGGTGATGATGAGGTGGTGGTGATGATGAGGTGGTGGTGATGATGAGGTGGTGGTGATGTGGTGGTGGTGATGTGGTGGTGGTGGTGATGTGGTGGTGATGTTCGATTATGTTGGTTGTAGTGGTAGATGTGAGGTTACGGGACGTTGGTGGTAGTAATGTGAGAGGAGAGGGATGGAGGTAGAGGTGCTGGTGAGGGAGGGGTGGTGGTAATAATATCGTAGAGGTTGTGGTTGTGTAGTGGTATTGATGGTGGTGGTACAGAGGTAGTACTGATTAGTGGTAGTAGTTATGCTGGTTAGTGGTAGAGGTGATGTAGTAGTAGTGGTGATGTAGTGGTAATGATGACGATGGTGGTGTAATTGTAGTGGTTTAAAGGTAGGGGTGGTGTGAAGTGGTAGTGGTGGTAAGTGGCTGTGTAGTGGTAGTGGCCGCGGTGGTGGGCAGGTCCGTGCTACTGTGGTACTTGCATGGATTATCAATATCATGGCGGTGGCCTAGTAGGGCACAACTTTGTGGTCTGTGTCTCCTGCCTCTGTGTGAGACCTTACGACACTCCTGGCGCCTCACACTCAAGTGTGTGTGTATATATATATATATATATATATATATATATATATATATATATATATATATATATATATATATATATATATATATATATATATATATATATATATATATCCACGGCGTATTGACCTAACCATTGTCTACCCATCGCGTGTCCAAACCTTTCGACTTTTCCATCAATCATCTAATATTTAGTCTTGTGTTCTCTCCTCGCCGTGGTGGTACACACTCTCTGTACTGCTGGAGTTCCCTGGACGGTGTAATAATATTTGTGACTTTAGCATAAGATCTGACCCGTTCTTCCTCCTCTCCACACGTGCTAAGCTTAGCAAACAGTATATGTCTCGGAGGTTCCTGGAGTAACTTAATGTTTCTGTATATTTGTGGATTCAGTCACCTTGTGTCACATCTCTGGGTCAAAACTGCCAACAAAAACAAGTTGTATATACAGCATAAACGGTATTTATTTTCCGTGTTGTTATCATGGGATTCTCAATGTCTGAATACCAGAAAAATTCAAATAAAACAGCACAAACAACCAATAAATAAATAAATCACTTCAGTAAATACTGTTGTGTGTGGTGGCATCACTGAGCCAGAGTTGGGGGGGGGGGATCATGTGTTTGGGGCTGAAAGGTTTGAAGTTTGTCTCTGGGGCGACGAAAGTTTTTACGTTCTCAACATATTAATCTGATAAAAATAAACCTTTTGCATTTTCCAGAATTTGAGTTCAAAGAGAATCATCCTCAATGTTTATTTTTTGCTGTTATTATGATGTATGAATGACAGCCACGATGTTTTTTCCTCCATCATAACAACAACATCTGGTAAACTCAGCCTCTCACATACAGCACAGATAATGTTACTGTATTAATGTTTGGTGTAATGACAGTTCTATCACAATGTAGCCTCACTGTCCAAGCTTGACCAACATGTTACACTTACTTTCAACAATTTATTCCTGGCAGATCCTACCAAAGACATTACATAGGGTGCCCCTGGAAAATGTCCCTGTCTGCCTCCGTCTCTCCAACTCACAGTGTCTCAGGGAGCAGGCAGGCAGGGAACAGGCAGGGAGAGAGGCAGGGAGAGAGGCAGGGAGCAGGCAAGGAGAGAGGCAGGGGGCAGGCAGGAAGGGAAGGGTGGGGAGGGGCAGGGACATTGTTCTAGGACATCCTATACTTAAAAGTTGTCTGAAAATAAATTTGTATCCATAAAATCCAAAGTTGTTACTCTGACGAACATATCACATTCCGATTTTACACTCCTCCCTGTCGGTCCACACCCAGCAAGTACTGTAAACGTGTTGCTAGTAGAAGATATTATTGATGCCGACAGCTACTGACCCTGGCAGCGGTGTGTAGTGATGATACAATTTTTAATTTTGTGTTGACTGAATTTAATACCGTTGGAATGTGGAAGAGAATTCTATACATTTATAATGAATTAGTCAACCATTAACATTATTTATGGTGATGGGGTTTGCATCTTGTAGTGTGGTGGATCCTCTTGAGATGTAAACACAGCAGTAAGAGATGACACTAAGGATAGACGATGTTTATACAAGCAAAACTATCACAGTGAAGGCAGTAGTAGGCAGTAGTAATACAGCAGGAGACACGGTGTTTATACTCTGTGGCGATGTTTATGTTTGTGTCGCCCTCATGAATCTGATCTTGAATCTTCATATCTCTTGGTCTCTATGTACTGTAGACACCAAAAGCTTCATATGCACTCTGAGGACGTTGGTGATTGGTCCCTGTTGGCTCCCTCTCGAATCCTGTATATAATGTAGCATAAACAAATGACTCCTTACCAGACACTTTCTATCCTGTTACAATGTGTTTTTTCATGGTCACAATAATTCCTTACAATGAAAACTCTTCCAGGTGTGTTTTTCTTGGCTGTGTACTCTAGATTATAGACACCGATTGATCCAGGTTCGACTTGGCTCACTCATGCATTCCGAGAGCAAGATATCAACTGTGTCACACTGAGTATCACCGCCCGAGAGAGCTTCTACACGTGTTGGTCGTATTATCCCACCAGAAGCTCCTCCACCATAGTCCTAAAGGATTTGGTTCAGTCCATTAGATTTGACACATATTCTCTCTGATATTACGAAGGATAACCACGCTTGTAATACCTCCTGTGGGTGTCGTAGTTTATGCCGTGGTTGTATCTATCTCGCTACTTCCATGCCGTATCCTCGTATCCTTCAGATCACCACGTTTAGGATACAACAGCTCCTCAGGGTCTGGTTCCTCCTCTTATAAGCATCACGTATATTAAGCGTGTGAGGTAACCTAGCATGTCGCTGTACCTGTTCACTAGCCCGGTGGCACAAGAGGCAGTGTGTGTGTGTGTGTGTGTGTGTGTGTGTGTGTGTGTGTGTGTGTGTGTGTGTGTGTGTGGTACTCGGGGGGAATCTTGATAGAGTCTTTGATGTCTCCCACTGCTGCTATATTGCCATTGTCTGAATGATCATCACTTTTTTAATCACCACTAACCACTTCTACCACCACAAGCACCACCACCGGTCTTACCACAATGACTATCACTAATCACCACTTCAATCACCACTATCATAATAACTATCAAAGCAACAACTACGTCTACCATCATTACCATAAAATATTGCCACTACCAACACCTCCATCACCACCACTTCTGCCACCATCACTACCACCATTACTACCACGATCACTACCACCATCACCACAACTACCACCACAACCACCATCACAGTCTGAGGAACCACCAAGTGATCTCTGCTGCCGAGGACCCAAGTGTACCCTGGGGACGAAGAAGAGGAGGAGAAAGAAGAGGAAGAAGAGGAAGAATAAGAAGAGAAGGAGGAGAAAGAGGAGGAGGAAGAAGAAGAGGAAGGAGGAAAGGAGGAGGAGGAAGAGAAAAAGGAGGAAGAAGAAGAAAAGGAAGAGGAGGAGGAAGAGGAGGACGAGGAGGAGAAAAGAGAAGTGGAAGAGGAAGGGAGTAAAGAGAAACCTCGTGATAAATGGGAAAGAATAGGAAGAAGGAGGAGGAGGAGAATAGAAGGCAAATGAGGATGAGGAAAGAAGATAAAGAGAAGAGAGAGGTGAGGAGGAGGAACAGGAGGAGGAGGAGGAGGAGGAGGAGGAGGAGGAGGAGGAGGAGGAGGAGGAGGAGGAGGAGGAGGAGGAGGAGGAGGAGGAGAACTCAAAGTACGAGAGTAAGCGGAAGAGAGAGGAGGAGGAGGAAGAGAAGAAGAAAATGTCTACGAAGAAAAGGAAGATGACAAAAAAACGGGGGGGGGGAGGGAGAATGAAGACGAAGACGAGGAAGAAGTACTGACGAAGACGCAGAAGAAGACGACGACGAAGGGAACACCAAGGTACGCAGAGGGTACAGTACTCACCACAACACACCACTCCCGTCCCTATAATCATTTACGTTACCTTTATGAGTCAAACTGCCAAGATAATTTGAGAAAATCTACTCCTGTATGTGTCAGTAAATTTGTAAACAAGGTCACCCACCACTGATAACTCACTATGAGGTAAAATCCGACGTTCTTTTTTTTCTGTTTTTGTTTAATAATATACATTCAACAAGACACTCGGTAAAAAATTAAACAATTACCGGATGTCGTGAGAAGGTTTTTGTTGAATGTTTCTTGTCTGTCTGTCTGTCTGTCTGTCTATGTATTACTTGTACCACTTCAGACACGTCTATAGTTCAGTGGGATTACCAAAAGATTTACCTCCTCAAAACACCTGTACAATTCACCTATAATTTGGGTCACGTTTGATACTCTATAGGGTAACTTGCACGTGATGAGGAGTCGACTTGTGAAACTTTTGTAACACTCCTGACGATAACTGAACTTGTACGGCATGTAAATTGGTTGATATCTGAAGTATAGTTCGTTCTTTACACTAATGCCTACCTGTTTACCTATCATTATCTGTAGAGCCTGCTTTGAGAACGTCTTTTTATGTTCTAGTCAGGCTCTTTTTTCGATCATTATCCAGGCTTTAGCAACACAAGACAACACAACACAAGACAGGAACAGACAACACAACACAAGGGTTCACATTTAACAACCTCTTGTACCCAAAGCTTCACCCTTTGTCTGGCGTTAAGGGAACAAGTCACGTTTTCTCACTGTAATACCCAAGTTATGTTTCGATTATATTTTTAAAATTTTAGCTTTAAGTCAGTCAGTTAAAACACGTTCTCATATCTGTGGTGTGTACGAAGAACGAATCTTTTGAGAATTAAAAACTAGAATTTCTGTAGAGGATAATATTTCAGTGGCTCCTGTAGTCAATACAAAACCTACTGTAATACTTCATCTAGACAAAGAGTGAAGTCAGAAAAAAACAGATGAAGAACAGAATGCGCAATCGTAATCTTTCCAGGTGTGTGTGTGTGTGTGTGTGTGTGTGTGTGTGTGTGTGTGTGTGTGTGTTATTGTTGATCATCCTCTCACCTGGCCACACACACACCATTATCTAATTACTAACCCAAATACATTAGTTAATCCTTCAATAATCATGTATTTAAATTAACGAGATAAGTTTGTATCACCTCCAGTATAACTACGTAACTACACCTCAACTAACGAGCTTTAACTTATGTCAATCACCAGAGGTTTAACTAATGGCTTTTACAAATAATATTCTTATGACTCTTCTGTACAATGGCACTAATTATACAAAGATAATGTCGAATCTAAATTACTTCACTTCATTAACCTCCTCCTTCTAACGTCAAAAAAGCTGGTTTGTTATTGCTCTCTCACCCACGACTTAGACTGGAGTAAGGCAGACAGTATACCTGACCTGACCTGACCCGACCTATGTGTGTTTCTCTATGGGTTTCACTTCCACACTGATTACAGATATGTTGTTTATTGTCATGGGTTGCGTTAGGCTTACCCACACAACCAACTCCAAAGTTTGTTTTACCAGAGATAAGACGCCGGCGAGGCATAACTGGGACATGTATTTTTCAATTAGTGTTTGTTAGCCAGCCTTTAGGGGGGTGTGGGCAGTGAAACAGTGTTATACTGTTCATCGCTTCACACCCAAAAAACTCATTTTAAGTAATATCCCCTGAGCCATGGGTTAGTTAAGACGTCGTCTCCATCCTCTCCCTCCTGAAAGGGGGCGAGACACCACACCACACAGAGTCCTCCACCGCCACTCCGTCCTGTGAACCGTCGTCGACACGAGACTAAGTGTGTTAACCTAGGTTTGTTATCCCCGTGGAAATATCACGTGTGGAAGCCTGTTAAGTCATACCTACAGTAGAGTAATCACACGTGTTCCCAAGTTGATAATTACCTCTTTTAGAAGATTAATTTTAGTACAGCGTGAACGTGAGTGACTCATATATCCATGCAAATTGTAAATCATTGTATGGAAGCTTGACAAATAAATGTAAGTGCAATTATCTGCCCGTATCTGTGATCCTATCTTATTATTACTAAAGGTAATGACTGATTGGTTATGACATAGTATAACCAATAACTTAGATGGATGTTGAAAATTAAATGAATTCATTAAATCATCATTCATCAAGTATAAATCATGGAATGTCGAGTGGTGGAGTGAACTTCTACGTAGATACACCATAATCTCCTGTAAGTAATCAGTGTGAAGGTATCGAACTCTACGGTAAGAAATAAGAAATACGACATATTATTATCTTTATATAATATAACCCACTCCTACTACCACGGATTCATACTAAAACCATGACAATTCACTGTAGACGGGTGTCGTGCAGGAGAACTCTGTAAGCGTGAATTAATTAACCATTTACTCTCGGTTTGATAGGCCAGCCTGGATTGCTCTTGTTGCAACCAGGCGTCCACACGTGATATTTCCACGGGGATAACAACCTAGGTTAACACGCTTAGTCTCGTGTCGACGACGGTTCACAGGACGGAGTGGCGGTGGAGGACTCTGTGTGGTGTGGTGTCTCGTCCCCTTTCAGGAGGGAGAGGATGGAGACGACGTCTTAACTAACCCATGGCTCAGGGGATACTACTTAAAATGAGGTTTTTGGGTGTGAAGCGATGAACAGTACAACACTGTTTCACTGCCCACCCCCTCCCCCTAAAGGCAAGCTAACAAACACTAATTGAAAAATACATGTCCCAGTTATGCCTCGCCGGCGTCTTATCTCTGGTAAAACAAACTTTGGAGTTGGTTGCGTGGGTAAGCCTAAGGCAACCCATGACATTTATTTTGTAATTTATGTAATTTTGTAATATTTATATGTATGTATGTATGTATGTATGTATGTAACTCACTATCTATCTATCTATCATTGAAATTACACATAAAGAATTATCTAACCGTATGTGTCAGTAAAAAAAGAGAGAGAGAGAGAGAGAGAGAGAGAGAGAGAGAGAGAGAGAGAGAGAGAGAGAGAGAGAGAGAGAGAGAGAGAGAGAGAGAGACTTGATGCTGAAGGTGATGTCAACGTGTAGTGTAAACAACGTCTTATATACTCTTGAGATTACCTTATAATTCACCACCACACCTATACTAGTAGTCCAGGTGTAGCTTATCTCGTTAACACTTATTTGTACCTGTACTGAATAATACCCTGGTCTTCCTCTGTATTTTATCTAATGATTTTTTTCTTTTACCTTCCACGTTCTTTACAGCGAGTCTATTCAATTAAATCTGTTAAATCTGAGTGGGGTCGTGTAACCAGTGGGGTTCCCCAGGGGCCAGTACTAGGCCCACTCTTGTTCATAATCTACATAAACGATCTAGATACTGGGATCAGCAGTGACATAAGCAAGTTTGCGGATGACACCAAAATAGGGCGGCAGATTAATTCAGGGCAGGATGCAAATGCACTACAGGAGGATCTAAATAAACTGCAGGGGTGGTCTGAAAAATGGCAAAAGAAGTTCAACACCAGCAAGTGCAGCGTACTTAATATTGGAAGAACAAATACTGTCAATGTATACAGCCTTAACACCATCAACCTAGAGAAGTCGACTTGTGATAGAGACTTAGGGGTACTTGTAAGCCCGGACCTACGGCCTAGAAAACAGTGCGTAAATGTTAGAAATAAGGAAAACAGAGTATTGGGTTTTATATCTAGATGTGTAAGTAATAAGAGTGCAGAGGTCTTATTGCAACTATATCTTGCGCTAGTCAGGCCGCACCTCGATTATGCGGTTCAGTTCTGGTGCCCTTATTATAGAATGGATATAAATTCACTAGAGTCGGTGCAGCGAAGAATGACGAAAATGATTCCGGGACTTAGAAACCTTCCATATCAAGATAGGTTAAAGAAACTAAACTTGCATTCCCTAGAAAGACGAAGAGTGCGGGGAGATATGATAGAAGTATTTAAGTGGGTGAAAGGAATCAATGAAGGGGATATAGATAAAGTTCTTATAATATCCGAGCAGGATAGGACTCGGAGCAACGGATTTAAGTTGGATAAGTTTAGGTTTAGGAGGGAGATAGGAAGGAACTGGTTCACAAATAAGGTGGTGGACGAGTGGAACAAGCTTAGCAACTTTGTAGTAAGCGCTGGAACGCTGGAAAGTTTCAAAAGGAGGCTGGATAGATTCATGGATGATAGAGAGTGGTAGTTACTCTCGACAGGAGCTGCCATGCACAGACCAACCGGCCTACTGCAGACTCTTTATTTTCTTATGTTCTTATGTAATTACAGATTTTGTTGACGCTGGTAATGTCAGCTTTTCATCTCTACGTAAGTGTTATTTTGTATTGTTTTTTTGTATCTTGTGCTGTAATCTGCTTTTAAACCTGTGATCTGGAGTAGTTGTGAGTAGCGTTCTTCTCATAGTCCGTCAGTCTAACAATGAACAAAGGCTTTGGTGGTCGTGATTACTCAACACAGCGTGGTGGTCTGTCTACTCTTCTTAACTGTGCCGCAGCTCTATACATGACTGTCTCTATGATGAAGAATGTCATTTCGTCAATAACGGGGTGACAGGGAGCAGTGACAGGCAGAAATCTATTTAACTTAACCTTCTATTTAAACTACTTTACTGTACATTCACCTTCACGTAGCTACATTCACCTGTACCAGCACTTTCTGTATGTATCTATTTGTGATCCCTGGCGGAGGATGTACATAAGAACATAAGAACATAAGAAAATAAGGAGTCTGCAATAGGCCGGTTGGCCTGTGCATGGCAGCTCCTGTCGAGAGTTACTACCACTCTATATCATCCATGAATCTATCCAGCCTCCCTTTGAAACTTTCCAGCGTTCCCGCACTTACTACAAAGTTGCTAAGCTTGTTCCACTCGTCCACCATCCTATTTGTGAACCAGTTTCTTCCTATCTCCCTCCTAAACCTAAACTTATCCAACTTGAATCCGTTGTTCCGAGTCCTATCCTGCTCGGATATTATAAGAACTTTATCTATATCACCTTTATTGATTCCTTTCACCCACTTGAATACTTCTATCTATCATATCTTTCCGCACTCTTCGTCTTTCACTCACTCACTGGCCAAGAGAAGTTATGGCGCGAAGAATGTTGTTTGTATCACCATTATTTATCTGACACTAAATGGCTTCATACAACTCTTGTCACTTTGTTTGTTGACACCTTATAACTTAATATATCCCCTGGTCATTTAACTCAGTGATGAATAACAGTTAAAGAGCCAAGTACGCGGTGAATAACATCTCTTAACAATGAAACTTCTTAGTAACAATGTCAGCGGTAAGATCTGTCACAGTAAACTCAATACTCTCAAAAGGTTCCAATATTAAACCAACTCGCTAACTGGAGCCTTAGTAATATATCTAACAGACTCAGTTAAACTACGACTCAAACATTTCGATTATAATACTTGAGACTCCAATTATTAATACAAGAGTCTAATATGAGTCTCTGAAGGCTAAGGTGAAGGACTGAGAAGACTGACTCGTGTAGAGCCTGTGTAGATAACTTAAAAAAATTATATGAATTAGGGTGAAGAGAAGGTATTATTAAGTATTATTATTATTATTATTATTATTATTATCTGGAATACTGGTGAGAAAATATTTTAGTCAACAATATTTAGGAAATTTTAGACGGTAACGTTGACTTAAACGAGGTGAGGGAAGAAGGTAAGTCTATTGGTGAGGCTTCGAGCACCTGTGTTGTTATAGAGAAATGTAGAGAGATAGAGAAGTGCAGAGAGATAGAGATAGACTGAGATACATTTTTAGAGACAAAGGGAGAGAAAACACACACACACACACACACACACACACACACACACACACACACACACACACACACACACACACACACACACACACATCCCAAACAAATTTTACACGTCGGAAGTACAGTAAGTGTTTTTTTAACGTCCAGTTGTCGGAACATCATAAGCACTGTTAGTTTATTTAAGAGATGTACTATAATAAATTCTTCGCTGTTTCCTGCATAGTTTCTTATTATTTTATCTGCCGCTGACCAATAGTTTTGTCCAGGACTTGTGTTTAAAGAATTAATTAAACTCACTCATGAACACCTCAACTACGATTATTTCATCTTCAATATAACAAATAAACAAACAAATAAATAATAAATAAATAAGGACAATTATTAAAACTAAGGGCAACCAGTCTTCTGTTCCAGGGTCTCAGGTCAAGTCATCAAAGGAGAAATGTTAGTAATCTGTGTCGTCGACTCTTGTTATGCCACAGTCATTAGTTCTTACTTAAATATCTCTAATTGTCAGATTCCAACACACACACACACACACACACACACACACACACGCAGAGATACAATGGTACGGTGATACAGTTGTGTGTAATCATTAGTCAACATATCGTCATATTACTCATAAAAGAACGAACAATCGTTAACAATTACTAGAACAAACAGCTTGATGTTATCCGGCCGCCAACTTTGATGCTGTCTCATTCAAAACGCAACTAATAACATTTTTCTGCTGTTTTAGCTCACAAACTTGAATGTATAATTAATTTTGAATATGATCGCTCCAGCCCTCATAGTGTTTTGATTCTTTCCAGGCCTGCCAACCACACAGTACAGACAACCAGTAATACCAACATGACTCTCACAGTATTTTGATTCTCTCCAGGCCTGCCAACCACACAGTACAGACAACCAGTAATACCAACATGACCCCCACAGTGTTTTGATTCTCTCCAGGCCTGCCAACCACACAGTACAGACAACCAGTAATACCAACATGACCCCCACAGTGTTTTGATTCTCTCCAGGCCTGCCAACCACACAGTACAGACAACCAGTAATACCAACATGACTCTCACAGTGTTTTGATTCTCTCCAGGCCTGCCAACCACACAGTACAGACAACCAGTAATACCAACATGACTCTCACAGTGTTTTGATTCTCTCCAGGCCTGCCAACCACACAGTACAGACAACCAGTAATACCAACATGACCCCTCACAGTGCTTTGATTCATCCCAGGTCTGCCAACCTTACCATAAAGTATACAAATAACACTACCAACAGTACACATCAATGAAATTCGGCGTCCTCATTCTTAAACGCCCCTCTAGCGTCTGCCAACACTAGATCCTGGTAGATTCTCGATTGCATATGAATGTGTCTTTGTTATTCCAAGCACCACACTCCCGGGACTATCTATCTGAAAATTATACTTATTTAGGTCTTCTCAGGCGTTGAAGTTCTTAAATAACTCGGCTATTATCATATGCATATTTTGTAACTTGCTAAACAATTTTGAGAGTTGGAGATATTTACTCGTTTCAGCTTGATTTATAGGCTTGGTTACAGTGTCAGTTGAAGCTTTATATTACTTTATTTTAGTTACTGTATTCATGTTTGTTTTGGTTTTAAAATCTATTTCCAGTTTTAGTAATCTTTTTGCTCCCCGTTAGAGAAGAAAATTTACCATTGACCCTCAGAGTACAGAGTAAGGACGTCACCGAGGGTAATAATTATAGTGGTGCTGGTTTAGTGGCGTAGGCAGGACCTGTATACACCACACACACACACACTCGGTAAGGTTGGTAAATGTCACGGAGAGCTGGAGAACCTTATAATCCTGTTCTGTTGGCATCCCTGGGACACACTCTTGATACAGTTATGTTGACACCCCTGGGATAGTTTCTCCTGGCAGTGGTGAAATTCTCAAGACAAATGGATAATGATGACAAAAGAGAGAGAGAGAGAGAGAGAGAGAGAGAGAGAGAGAGAGAGAGAGAGAGAGAGAGAGAGAGAGAGAGAGAGAGAGAGAGAGAGAGAGAGAGAGAGAGAGAGAGAGAGAGAGAGACCACACTGTCCTTCATAATAGACCATGGAGAATGTATCCTCCAGGGGCCTACCAACTTTCACTAACTCACCAACATGCAACACCACAACACCCACCCTCCAACCCTCCCCCCCCCCACACACATCCCTTGCAATGCTCCTTACCTCCTTGCATCAGTAACAGTAACAACAGTAGTAACTGGTAAATGGAGAAGAAAGTGTTTACCTCCTTGCATCAGTAACAGTAGCAACAGAAACGGTAGTAACAGGTAACAGAAAAAGAAAGTATTTACCTCACCCTCTGCATCAGTAACAGTAGCAACAGGTAACACGATAAAACGGTATCTATAGATAAATGTTGCAAAAATAACAGAACAACAAGCTTGCAACCTTACAAGCCACACCCACCACGCCCTAAGAGCCACACCACCACAGCAGTAACGGTAATAGCAACAGTAGGATAACAGTAGAAACGGTTGTAGTAACAGGAGCAGTAACAGAAGGAATAAAAGAGATAAACAGAAATACAGCACCAACAGTAGCAGGAACAAAATAAATAATAACAAAAGTAACCATTACAACAGGAGAATAACAGTAACAACAGTAGCAATAAAACAGTAGCAAGAACAAAACAACCAACAGAAAGATATAATATAACTCGAGGAAAAAAGTGTACTGTAGCTTGAAGGACAGCAGTAACGGTAGCAACAGTAACGGTAGCAACTGTAACGGTAGCAACAGTAACGGTAGCAACAGTAACGGTAGCAACAGTAACGGTAGCAACAGTAACGGTAGCAACTGTAACGGTAGCAACAGTAACGGTAGCAACAGTAACGGTAGCAACTGTAACGGTAGCAAAAGTAACGGTAGCAACAGTAACGGTAGCAACAGTAACGGTAGCAACTGTAATGGTAGCAGCATTAACGGTAGCAACTGTAACGGTAGCAATTACAACGGTAGCAACTACAACGGTAGCAACAGTAACGGTAGCAACTGTAACGGTAGCAACTGTAATGGTAGCAACAGTAACAGTAGCAACAGTAACGACAGCAACAGTGACAGGAACAACAGTAACGGTAGCAACAGTAACGGTAGCAACTGTAACGGTAGCAACAGTAACGGTAGCAACTGTAACGGTAGCAAGCAATTACAACGGTAGCAACAGTAACGGTAGCAACTGTAACGGTAGCAACAGTAACAGTAGCAACAGTAACGGCAGCAACAATGACAGGAACAACAGTAACGGTAGCAACAGTAACGGTAGCAACTGTAACGGTAGCAACTGTAATGGTAGCAACAGTAACGGCAGCAACAGCAACGGTAGCAACTGTAACGAGAGCAACAGTAACGGGAGCAACAGTAATGGTAGCAACAGTAACGGGAGCAACAGTAATGGTAGCAACAGTAACGGGAGCAACAGTAACGGTAGCAACAGAAACATGAGCAACAGTAATGATAGCAACAGTGACAGGCGCAACAGTAACGGTAGCAACAGTAACGGTAGCAGCTGTAACGATAGCAACAGTAACAGGAGCAACAGTAACAGGAGCAACCGTAACGGTAGTAACAGTAACGGAAGCAACAGTAACGGTAGCAACAGTAACAGATCAACAGTAACGGTATCAACAGTTAAGGTAGCAACATTAACGGTAGTCAACAGTAAAGGTAGCAACAATAACGGTAGCAACAGTAACAGGAGCAACAGTAACGGAAGAAACAGTAACGGTAGCAACTGTAACAAAAGTAACGGTAGCAACAGAAACAGGAGCAACAGAAACAGGAGCAACAGAAACAGGAGCAACAGTAACAGGAGCAATAGTAACACCAAAGACAACAGTAGTAAACAAGACGCCATCTTATAACACAGAGCCAATTGCCAACACACCCTGGAAACACGAGGAGGAGGAGGAGGAGGAGGAGGAGGAGGAGGAGGAGGAGGAGGAGGAGGAGGAGGAGGAGGAGGAGGAGGAGGAGGAGGAGGAGGAGGAGGAGGAGGAGGAGGAGGAGAAGAAGGAGAAGAAGGAGAAGAAGACGAAGAAGAAGAAGAAGAAGAAGAAGAAGAAGAAGAAGAAGAAGAAGAAGAAGAAGAAGAAGGTTATAAAATGCCAAAAATGAAAGAAGAGAAAAGAGAAGAAACAACAAGAACAAGATGAAGATAACAGCAACAACAAACATGGCATCATGAATTAAATTAACACTAATAATACTTTCTAACTTCAACACTACACACCCCAGCAACACGACCAGGAGAATGCAGTAGTAGTAGTAGTAGTAGTAGTAGTAGCTATAGCGCAGGAGGTGGGCGCCTCGAACTGGTTAACTACGTTACCGATAAGGGCAAATGGTTTCAGTCTTAACAAACAAGAATTTACAGATGCCATTGCTCTAAGGTACGGTCGACCAGTAGAAGGTTTGCCCTCCCAATGCGTGTGTGGCTCTTCCTATGATGGCGATCACGCCATGGTGTGCAAGAAAGGGGGCTTCATATGCATGAGGCATGACGAGGTAAGGGACCTCACAGCAAATATGTTGAAGGAAATCTGCCGGGATGTCATTGTAGAACCGACCCTCCTTCCATTGGATGGCGAGATCTTCCAACACAGGACTTCAAACACATCTAATGAAGCCCGTGTGGACGTCAGTGCTCGAGGATTCTGGACGAGGGGACAGCGAGCTTTCTTCGACATCAGGATTTTTGATCCCATGGCCCCATGTCACCGTAACCTAGCTCTCGATGCTGCACATAGGAGGAACGAGAACGACAAGAGAAGGGCATATGGGGAGAGAATTCAAAACGTTGATCAAGGCAGCTTCACTCCTCTACAGTAGTGTTCACAACCTCTGGTGGGATGGGACCAAGTGCAAGATGTTTCTACGCCAGACTCGCGGAGGTGATCTCCGAACAGAAGCAGCAGCCCAGAAGTTATGTTACAGCCTGGATGAGATGTCGACTGTCTTTCTCTCTCCTTCGGTCGGCTTTGATCTGCCTCAGGGGAACGAGAGCTTCTGCCCCTACTCCGACAACTGCTGCAGATATTGACTATGAGGCTACAGTCACTGAATGCCCCATAGATCTGCGGCTCAACTAATTTAACACAGATAGGATAGCTACTTATGTATTAGGATATCTAATATTAAGGTAATTAAATGGTGGCGAAGGTGTGGCTATTGGGGGAGGCTGGAGGCCACTATTAAAAAAAAAAAGTAGTAGTAGTAGTAGTAGTAGACTATTACGAAACATCAAGGCTACGAAACATGGTAGCAACGTAACATTATACTGAGACATATCGTGAAAACTTACAATGGGACACATACATCATGCCACATACACCGAGACACATACACTGAGAAACATACACCGTGGCACATAAACTAGGACACATAAATTCAACATTTTATTACATTACGTCCCATAACACTTATGTATACGTTGAACGACGTTATTAATACGGACACGTAATCTCCGCCACGTACGCCTAGGTCGGTCAGGAGCAGCATAGTAGCAAACAGCCATGAACCTTATCAGTGATAGCGGGAGAACCGTACCTTGTCCCTCCTCGCTCTTCGACCATCAGTACCGCCTGTCTGATTGTCTCTCTGTCTGTTTACCTTGATTAAATGATGTAATAATTGAGGAGAGAGAGAGAGAGAGAGAGAGAGAGAGAGAGAGAGAGAGAGAGAGAGAGAGAGAGAGAGAGAGAGAGAGAGAGAGAGAGAGAGAGAGTTTCTTTTCACAGTTATCATAGCAGAACAAAAAAATTCAGGGGTACCAACACTTCCGCTCAACTTGAAGGAATTTCTGGATTAATTCAGCGTATCAGAGAGTAACAATAGAGAGATACTGATGAAGGTTAGGATGCACCAATCTCTAAAGACCTGACAGTAAACAAGGGGATTCAGTGGCATGTGTAACCAATGGAGAGGGACAAAAAAAAATGCATCTTATTTAAGTTTTCATGTGTAGTGGTTGGTATCTCACACGGTAATACAAAGCTGTGAGGATTAAATTTTCAATCTTCAGTGTGTGTGGGAGGGGGGGGGGGTAAGGAGTGAGGGCTAGTGAGTAGTGAGGTAGTCCTGATGGTAGAATTGGCTAGTTATCTTCATTATACCAGAGGCTGAGTAAAGTGAGCGTTGGCCTCCTCCTCTTAAGAAAGGCTTCATGAGTGGTAGGCTGACAAGATCAATAAGAATGAGTCAGGTTGAGAATGGTCACCGCTCCACCTACCACACAACACCTACCACACACCACCCTCCACCTACCACACACCATTTACCATTGACGTTGTGGTTGGTCGATGATGATGATGATGATGATGATGATGATGATGATGATGATGTGTGTGTGTGTGTGTGTGTGTAGAGAGAGAGAGAGAGAGAGAGAGAGAGAGAGAGAGAGAGAGGCGTGCGTTTGTGATAATTTATTTGTATAACGATTGTGTTGCTGAGTAAGTACCATTATTATTATTAATATTATTTACTATTTTTATTATTATTATTATTGTTATTATTATTATTTTGTGAAGTGAAGCCGAGCAAAGGTTAACGTAAGGATTCCTTCATATTAGTAAATTTGTGTGTGTGTCTGTGGAAAAACTTCTTTATTGTTATTTCCTCGACTTAATATCAAATTGTGTTGCAGTTTTGTGTCTCTTCGACTAAAAATAACAAATTGTGTTGGGTGTTTAAATCTTGCAGAAAATATAAGTAATTCAATACCGGATGGAATAAATTTCGTAAATCTGAGACACTTTTGTATAAGAGAATATAATTAAGTTGTTTTTACTGGAATATTTTAGAAGTTTTATCAGAGTTGACATTTATTATCAGTTGCCTGTTGCCAGAGTTGAACGAACGTGATTTTAATTTAGTTCCAATACTTTGTTCTTATCTTCGACAGTCCCACCGAGTTTATAGTATTATTATTATTATTATTATTATTATTATTATTATTATTATTATTATTATTATTATTATTATTATTATTATTATTATTATTATTATTATTATTATTATTATTATTATTATTATTATTATTATTATTATTATTATTATTATTATTATTATTATTATTATTATTATTATTATTATTATTATCTTAACTATTGATAGAAGCCTATGGTTACTCATCTCTCTTTCATTCTTTCTATATGTGTATCTGTCTCTTTGTTTGTCTGTCACTTACCTATTGATGGCTTTGTTACTGTAAATAAAACACTCACAATACATGTTTACGTCGACTGCTTAACTAACGAGTGTAGCGTTGTGCGTGTGTGTGTGTGTGTGTGTGGGGAGGGGGCATTTTTCCTAAATTCTCATACACCACAGATGCATTGTCTTTGATGGCATCCTCGTTCGCGTACACATAAAAAGAGACTGGAAATAATTATGTCGACGACTCCACCACGTCACCATCAACCATACCAAGACCATGGTTATGTACCTCAACCTCTCCTCTGACCTTGTCCCACCTCCCTTCATTACTTTAGGCCCCAACACACTCCAGGTTGTGAAGTCCACCAAGTTCCTCTGCATCACTACAGACAACAAACTAAACTGAAAAACACACGTCAGAGCATTTGTCAAATCCTCCAGTTTTCGTCTCCACCTCATCTACAGTCATAATGCCACACAACGGGAATGCCTAGAAAAAGTGCAAAGGGCGTGCAAGATTATTCTCTCCCCTTCCTATTCGGCTTTCTGTGATCCTTACCACGATCTCATCTGCAAATTTGGGGAGAAGCTTCTGCACCATCCTCGACAACGGCTCCTACTACCACCCGAGATGCCTCGTCCACGAATTGCTGTTCGAAACCACAACTGCATCCAGCCCATACGAGCACGAGCTTATCGCTATAAGAACAGCCCAGTCCCAACCATTGTAAAAATTATCAACAATTTGCAATCAACCAGTGCATCCAATCCCAGTCAATCTTACTTTTGCACTGTTACTATGTTGAAATTCCCTGTTGAATAATCTTCTCCCCACCTAGTTATTATATATCATATTTGCATCACTTAGGTTACTTGTATATTATTTGTAAATCAAGAGACCCATTCCTCAATTAGGCAACTGTATATTTTCAGCCTTCCGGCTGCCATGCTCTTCCAATAGACCGTTAATTTATTATTATTATTATTATTATTATTATTATTATTATTATTATTATTATTACATGCACTATGTTACAATACCATACACGAGTATATTTGTACTATACCCGACACCTACTCCGCCAACACACAAGTGAGAGATGGAGTGGAACACCTGCTGCAGACATGTGGTGTACAGGTGGTCCAGGGAAGGCTTAGGCAGGAACGAGTGACAGACAGAGACACACACACACACACACACACACACACACACACACACACACACACACACACACACACACACACATATTATATATCAGAGAGTAGTTTTATACTGTCTTGATAATCAAGATCAGTACGTGTGTAACGCAGTAATCAAGTATATTCAAGTTCAAGACGGTCATATATAAAGGTGTATCTTAAGACAGTATAGATGTCTAACACAGCCACCTAATATACAGTAAATATCTTATCTAACACAGCCATCATGTTTCTATCTAACATAACCAAATATATGACGATAACACAAAAGTGGTTCATCTCCCAGAAGAAATTATTTTGAACTATAAACAGGACATATAGTGTGTGTGTGTGTGTGTGTGTGTGTGTGTGTGTGTGTGTGTGTGTGTGTGTGTGTGTGTGTGAGAAGCAATACACTTACACTCGCCACCATTTTCCACATATTTCCCTGGAGATTATTTGTCACAATGTTATACCCCAAAAAATTAATTCTAAAGTTAACCGAATATGAAAACAAATTTACCCTGAAAATAAAAGAGTAAAAAAAACTGTGATTTAGGAAAGTAATATTTTCTGACTTCGTTAAACCTCTCTAGTTCAAATGTTTCCGAATTCTGGTTGAGTAATGTGTCTCGCGTGTGTGGCATATCCAAATTCAGCTTCACACAGCCAGTCAACCAGTCTTCAGTTTTTTTCACGTGAGATTCAGTCATTTTCAGTGTTTTAAAAGTACAGTGACTATTCCTTCACACACACACACTGCACCATCCTCGTCATCGCCACCTACTGCCACCAGCAGTCCCCCGCCCACCTCGCGCAGTCCGCCACTACAACAAAATTCAGACCATAAGAGCCCGCACTGATAGATATAAGAACAGCACCATCCCATCTATTGTTAAAATAATAAACAACTCCTGATTTATGTACTGTACAGCCCTGTAAATGTATTGAACGTATATTATTATGTCTAAATCGCATGTAAGTTTGAATATGTTTAGCCACCAGCTGCAACTAATAAACCGTTTATTATTATTATTATTATTACACACACACACACAAGGAGAGTACGTCTATACACACTGTTTACTTTAAGATCAACAACAATAATGGAGGAAAAGTAAACAAACCTGGAGCTTCATCTACCTGACGAAGCACTACTAGATGTGACGTCCGCTAGGTAAACAAAAGTCAACAAAAGTAAACAAACATAAGACGCAGCACAGACACCAATAACTAAAAAGGAACACTCGAGAGGCAGACTACACAGTACACCTGGGATTAATAAAGTACAGGTGAAGAGGAAAGAGGTTGGCTTGGATTGGTCTCACCTCCTTCACGGCCTCCTCCCCCCCCCCCTTTCCCTCTCTCAGCGTGTCCGTTTAGTACATCACGTAGAGAGAGAGAGACACACACTTGTGGTAGATTTAGCTGAAGATGCTGATGTTCTAAGTGAATGTTTATCGTGATATATGATCGCAATGTTATTTTTTTTTTTTAATATGAGAAGTAGGTGTTGATCCTGACGAGTATAATGAACCTAAATACAGATCAAGTTCACTCCACACACCTGTGAATAGCCCCTTCATAATAATATAGTAGAGCAGGTGTTATGGAGGTACAGTAGAGCAGGTGTTATGTAGGTACAGTAGAGCAGGTGTTATGTAGGTACAGTAGAGCAGGTGTTATGGAGGTACAGTAGAGCAGGTGTTATGTAGGTACAGTAGAGCAGGTGTTATGTAGGTACAGTAGAGCAGGTGTTATGGAGGTACAGTAGAGCAGGTGTTATGGAGGTACAGTAGAGCAGGTGTTATGGAGGTACAGTAGAGCAGGTGTTATGGAGGTACAGTAATTCATAATTAAGTAGATAATATATTTCTACTCTTATACATATGTGTACGAACCTTTATCAGGGGTATATTAGCCTATAGTTGCGAATGTTACTGTAGTTGTGAGTGTAGTTGTAAGGGTGTGTAGTTGTGAGTGTGTTTAGATAATAAGAAACAAGAACACATCGATTAATTTGGGGAAAAGGTTCAATATAGTTTCTAAGGCACAGTAGCCATCATATTTGTGTTGATAAGAGGTACGGTAGTTAACAAAAAGTTATTTAGAGGTGCTGAACGAGGTGATCGAATAATTAACGTCATATAAATGGTTTAATTTACGAGAATCCGGGATGTGGGTTAATTAGATCTGCATGTATGGTCTTGTGTGTGTGTGTGTGTGTGTGTGTGTGTGTGTGTGTGTGTGTGTGTGTGTGTGTGTGTGTGTGTGTGTGTGTGTGTGTGTGTGTGTGTGTGTGTGTGTGTGTGTGTGTGTGTGTGTGTGTGTGTGTGTGTGTGTGTTGCAGATCTCTTGAAACTGAATGTCCCAATCAACCCAGACGACCCCATTAATGCCATTCCTCCTTGGCTGGATATATCAGTTCCTATTAATTACACTCCTGTTGGTAGTAAGCAAATGTTAAACACAGATGTGATGAGATGTGTCACACTAGAAACTATTAACAGACACATAGAGAGTATTAAATCAAGTGAATGTTATGCTTTTACTGGTGGTTCTGTGCAGACAAACACAGGTAGAACAGGATGTGCAATTGTATTATATAAAGAAAAAGAGATGATAGTGTCAAACAAGCAAAGGCTGAACAACTGGGCCAGCACAACACAAACTGAACTAACTGGAATCTACTTAGCTACAGACTACCTTAAAGAACATGGAGGTGGGGTGATATTCTGTGACTCTCAAAGTGCTTTGAGATCAATGAACAGCCCGTCAGGTTCTATGTTTAAAGTTGTATGTGATAATTTGTGATATTAAAAGAAATGTGCTAACTGCCAATGAGAACAACTCTCGTATCGAATTTGTGTGGATTTCGTCCCATGTTGGAATTAGGTATCATGACCGTTCTGATAGACTGGCCAATGAGACATGTAAGAGAGAAAATGTTGACCGTGACCTTGGCATGTGCAATGCTGTACTTAAAAACATTCAAGTCAGAATCATGAACTCTGATCTAGAAGAACTGAGAAATGCGGAGAGACCTGGCAGTTGTAGCATCAGTAAATAGGACAAATTTTGTGACGAGAGGTACCGGTATGGCCAGCATAAGGACAGAACCAGACAATGTGATGTAGTCGTGGCCAGAATTAGGCTAGGATAGACACATCTGGCAAGTTAGTAACGCTGTATCCATACCGGAACACTCAGCATGTAAACTCTGTGATAAACCTTTAAAGCATACACTTGAACACTATATTATTGAATGTGACACTGTCAAAGACTTCAGGCCACCTGGCTTATTTTATCAAGAACTTTGTAATTACTACAATGAATCGGGTGTGCTTGAGGACATTCTTGCTGTTTATCCCAAATTTGCTAGCCCACACTGATTAGTCTTCATTTAAAATATGACGTCCAATGTATATGAACCACTGTCCTGCATGGCAGTGAACAGTGACATCACCCACATGACTCTGACCTATATATACTGTTAATGAATATGATGTATCGCTTTGTGTATGAACCTCTGTCCTGCGTGGCAGTGAGAAGTAATACCACCCTCAGTGTCAAAACCTGACTGAATTATTCAGAATAGACAAACTGTACTCCAAGCTTTGTCAATAAATTTGTTAAACTAATTAAATGTGTGTGTGTGTGTGTGTGTGTGTGTGTGTGTGTGTGTGTGTGTGTGTGTGTGTGTGTGTGTGTGTGTGTCTATGTGTGTGATTACGTTTCTATTTCGTCTCCTTTCCCCTCTTCTCCTTCTTCTTTTTCCCCCTCTCTTCTTATTTTTCTCTTCTTCTCCCTCTCTTCTTCTTTTCTCCCTTTTTTCTCCTTCTCCCTATCTTCTCCTTTGTTTTCTCTTTTTCTTCCCCCTTCTTCTTCTTCCTCTCCTCCTTCTCCTTCCCCTCTTTTCTTATTATTCTTCTCTTTTTCACCCTTCCCCTTCTTCTTCTCCTCATCCTTCGCCTGGTCATTCTCAAAGGTTCGGGTTTGGCTTTATGAATTCCTTGCCGTCTATGTTCCACTATCTTCCTCCTCTCATTATCTCTCATTCCCCTATGTGTCTGTTTCTTTCTCTACCTTCGTCTCTCTTACTCTTCCTCACCGTCTGTCCCATTCCAACTCAATAACCTCCCACATTTCCTCACCATCTCTCGTTCTATATCTCACTATATCTCTCATTCCGTCTCATAACCTCTCTCACATTTCCTTACCATCTCTCTCTCACTATATCTCACCATCTCTCTCACTCTATCTCTCACTATCTCTCTCACCAGTAGACGCGCCTTTACCACAACGGTACTGGAGGTCGCTCACTGCAAGTCACCTGTAAACCCGGAAGCTTCAACTCTCTTGCAGAAAGATGATAATTTCTTGGTTATTTACCCTGTATGTGTGTTTTTTTGACTGTCTGTGTGTGTGTGTGTGTGTGTGTGTGTGTGTGTGTGTGTGTGTGTGTGTGTGTGTGTGTGTGTGTGTGTGTGTGTGTGTGTGTGTGTGTGTGTATGTGTGTGTGTGTGTGTGTGCGTGTACAATAACACCTACACAACCAAATGTAAAAACCAACGAGAAGCATGTAAGAACTCTCTCTCTCTCTCGCTCTCTCTCTCTCTCTCTCTCTCTCAGTATTTATCTCCCCTTTTCTCCGTCCTTCCTTTCCCTATCCTTCACTTTAGATGAGAGAGAGAGAGAGAGAGAGAGAGAGAGACTATGCACCACTATACCATTATGCAATACAGTGTAAATACTATATAATTATGAAGTAAATTATAATACATTTAATCATGATACTATTTACAGTGAAATACAAAAAATACACCGAAATACAATAAACTATACATTACCATACAGTCAATATAAGATTCAGTATGATATATAATGTATGAAAGAGAAATGATATGTATTGGTATAATAATAGTAATATAATGAGGTAAAATGAGTAAATATCTTGGTGTATGGTACTTTAAATGTAATATAACATAGCATAGTAAATATATCACAGCATAGTCAATATAACACAGCATAGCAAACACAACACAGCATAGTCAATATAACATAGCATAGTAAATATATCACAGCATAGTCAATATAACACAGCATAGCAAACACAACACAGCATAGTCAATATAACACAGCATAGGAAATTGAAGCGAGGACAGCACAGTATATAACAAAGTCATCACTCAACATTTTCTTCAGCTATATTATAAATTATGACATTGTGGTCCTCTCTCTCTCTCTCTCTCTCCTTGCACCTTTCCCCTCTTTCTTTTTTCTTACTCTCTCTCTCGCTCCTATTGCCATCTCTCTCTCTCCTTGTCCCCCCCTCTCTCTCTCTCTCTTGCCCCCCCTCTCCCTCTCCCCCCCCCTTAACAAAGAGACACCGTAAAAATACAAAGACAACACGACTTTTTTGCTTTTGTTTTATTTTTGTCACCCGTCTACAATAGTGTTTTACAAATGCCATGTTGAACCAGTGGAGATATTTCTTACCTTCAGAGTAGCAAAGGTTGACTGTGTGTGTGTGTGTGTGTGTGTGTGTGTGTGTGTGTGTGTGTGTGTGTGTGTGTGTGTGTGTGTGTGTGTGTGTGTGTGTGTGTGTGTCCTCCAGAAGTTCTATGAGGTTAGTGTAGACGTTCTCGGAGGTTTGAGTGAAGAGGAGGTTTCAGAGGCCAGTTTGGAGGTTTCAAAGGCCGGTTTGGAGGTTTCACAGGCTAATTGACGATTTCAAAAGTTCCAGAACACAATGTGAAAGTTCCAGTGCCCAATGTGGAGGTTGGATCAAATGTTGAGGTTTCAAGAGGCCACAATGGAGGTCACAAGACTCAGTGTAGAGGTTCCAGTTATGAGTGTAGAGGTTCCAGTAGTCAGTGTATACGATCCAGTGGTCAGTGTAGAGGTTCCAGTAGTCAGTGGTGAGGTTCCAGTGGTCTGCATAGAGGCTTTAGTAGTCACTGTTGTGGTTCCAGCGGTCAGTGTAGAGGTTCCAGTAGCGAGTGTAGAGGTTCCAGTAGTCAGTGGTGAAGTTCCAGTAGTCAGTGTAGAGGTTCCAGTAGCGAGTGTAGAGGTTCCAGTAGTCAGTGGTGAGGTTCCAGTAGTCAGTGTAGAGGTTTCATTGGTCAGTATAGAGGTTCCAGTAGTCAGTGGTAAAGTTCCAGTAGTCAGTGTAGAGGTTCCAGTGGTCAGTATAGAGGTTCCAATGGTCAGGTTCCAGTAGTCAGTGTAGAGTTTCCAGGCCTCAGTGTATATATTCCAGACCGGAGAGTTGAGGGTTCCAGAGCCCAGCATGTAGGTTCGAAACATTAGTTTTGAGATTCCAGATGGTAGTTTGCAAGTTCTGGTCCAGACTAGGTTCCAGGACCCAGGCTGGAAGGTACAGAAACCTGTTCGAAACTTCATGAACCCGGTCAGGACAGGTCTCTATCACCCCCATCTTCCCCTTCCCTCCCTCCTCTTCTACCCCTTCCCCCCCCCCTCCCCTTATCTTCTACCCCTTTCCTTCCTTCATTTTCCTCTATTCTCCTTCCCTTTATCTTCTGCACCCTTTTCCTTCCTTCATTTCCTTCCTTCTCCCTCTGCTACCCTTCCACCCTCTCCCTATTTCTCTCCCATCCTCCCTCTTTCTCCCTCCTCCTTTCTTCCCTCTCCCTCCTTCTCTTTCTTTCTCTTCTCACCCCTTCCTCCGTCACTCATCCTCCTCCTCTCTCTCCCCTCCCTTTTTCTCTCCCACCACCCATTCCCACTACCACAAGGTCAGCTGGGGTGAACAACGGTTTATGGTTAACAAATTTATTGACAAAGCTTGGCGTACAGTTTGCCTATTCTGAGTAATTCAGTCAGGTCTTGACACTGAGGGTGGTATCACTTCTCACTGCCACGCAGGACAGAGGTTCATACACAAAGAAATAGATCATATTCATTAACAGTATATATATATATATATATATATATATATATATATATATATATATATATATATATATATATATATATATATACAGGGTGTTCCAAAAACATGTGCTCACTCTTTGACTGCCCATTACTCATATATTTTTTGTTTTTGTTTCAGGTGCGACTAACCCTAAATAATGTTATTTTCTTTAATTTAACTCATTAGACTGGTATCTATGTCAATAAACACCTAAATCAAAAAAAAGTATATATGAGTAATGGGCAGTCAAAGAGTGAGCACATTTTTTTGGGACACCCTGTATATATATATATATATATATATATATATATATATATATATATATATATATATATATATATATATATATATATATATATATATATATATATATATATATATATATATTTAATTTTTTTTTAGCAATGGCCTCAAGCCTCCCCCAATAGCCACACCTTCGCCATCATTTTATTACGTTAAAATTAAATATCTTAATACATAAGTAGCTATTCTAGCTGTGTTGAGTTAGTTGAGCCGCAGATCTCTGAGGCATTCAGTGACTGTTGCCTCAAAGTCAATATTTGCAACTGTTATCGGCTTTGGGGCTGATGCTCTCGTTCCCCTATTATTACTACTACTACTACTACTGCTACACCTACTATTGCCAAGTAGAGCAGTCTTTTACAAGTACTTGTACCCTCACCTGTCGGAATATCAACCTTCATCTGCACCTGTAATTAAAACCAGCACCTGTTCTCATACCAGTATCTTTTCTTGTACCTGCAAATCTACTTGTACCGACATCTGTTACCGTAACTTGTAATTGAACATGTAGTACCTGACATTGAACTTGTACCTGGATATACACCTGTCGATGTAATGTACCTGTAGCCGTATATGTATCTGTGTTTATGCCTCTTGACTAGACCTGTACCTGATCTCGCTTCTGTTTCATTAGTACCCAATCTGAACTGCTTCTATGCCTGCAAATGTTGTTCTCTCTCTCTCTCTCTCTCTCTCTCTCTCTCTCTCTCTCGTAAGCCAGTACCTCCCCATTCACATGCTCTAGTTAACCATCCCTCAATCTGTTACATAAACTTAACTTCCTCTCGCATTACGTCTCTCAACTATTCCACCACACCATCCCTTTCACCGTGCCATGACGCGTGCAGGTTGTGTGTGGAAGGGATTATTCACGGTCATATGGCAGACCTTCACTACCTCCTGCTGCCTAGTGCCTTCACGATGGAGAGAGAGAGAGAGAGAGAGAGAGAGAGAGAGAGAGAGAGAGAGAGAGAGAGAGAGAGAGAGAGAGAGAGAGAGAGAGAGTGTGTGTGTGTGTGTGTACTTTTAATTTAGTTGTCTGGACAGCATGGCAGAGGATGGGAGGCACATGATACATACATACATACACTATAAAGTACTATGCTAAGTCGGTCCTTTAATGATTTACTCAATGGAAACCAAGAGTTCAGATAACCCAAAGTATAAATATAAGCCAACAGAAATAAGCTGTGTGTGTGTGTGTGTGGATCATTTTGTATATTAGTATGAAGCCAAAAAATACGATACTCAGAAAGCAAAAAAAAAAAATAGCCTAGAAATGAACGGCTATATGACGGTGACCTTGAACTTTAGTAGCCAAGCTGTACCCAAAATCAATAAAGAATTTCCTCTCCCAGGGGATAATGTACTACCTATGTCTCATCAAACTCAGCCATTTATGTAAACTTAACTTGCTCTCCGGAAAACACACACACACACAAATGTATTGAACGTATATCATTATGTCTAAATCAAATGTAAGTTTGTATATTTTCAGCCACCTGCTGCAACTCTATTAATAAACCGTTTATAATTTATTATTATTATTACACACACACACACACACACACACACACTCACACAAAGAGCGTAACGATGTACAGTAACATATAAAAACAACCATAATATAGGAGATGGAGTGATGACAATATTTTTTTCTTGCTGAGGTGTAAAAATGATCTTCCGCAAGGTCGAGTATTGGGTTCTGGGCTGAGATTAATATTTAGTCCTAAATATATATATATATATATATATGTATATGTATATGTATATGTATATATATATGTATATGTATATATATATATATATATATATATATATATACATATACACAATTAAATGAAAAAATATATAAAAAAAGTGACCGAGTGAAACCAACATCAAGAAAATAAGAAACTAATTTCATCAATATCGCTCCTGTGTATAGGGTAGCCCAAGAGGTGGCGTGATAGAGGAGAGGGGAAGTGGTAGAGGAAAATTCGCACAAAAAACAACCCGGAAATAGATTGGATAACATATACACACACAGGCACTTTCTATTAAAATTATAAAATAAATAAAGTTATGTAGGTTTTTTCTTACATTTTAAAGAATTACTAACTAATGAAGAAAGACGAAGCATAACATTCGGGCGACGGTTTGGCCTGGCACTACCATACAGTACACACATAACCAATACGAACTGGTTATGTGACTAATCCAAGATACATTCAATAACAAATTAACACATGACTGAATTAATTAGATATTTGATAGTTTTACTTTACAAATTAATAATAATGAGCAACAGGTAAATTCAGGTGGATCAGCTTTGAGAGTGGACACAGTGTTTGGGTGACGCGTGAAGATGTTGTGTTCATGCAGAAGCACGCGCCACACTCACCTATGTACCACTACGTTGACGTATTGGTAGGTTGAGGGTGGTTCCTACTGTAGGTGGTGTGAAAGAAGTGACATGTGAAGGTGTCGCTATGATAACAGTAACAGTATACCGACAATGTCATCATAGCAGGCGAGGATGTAAAAGGTTTAATTGTTACACCTGGCCTTACCATGATGAGAGAGAGAGAGAGAGAGAGAGAGAGAGAGACACGATGAATAACATAAGGGTTACAGGAACTCAATCTACTGTATAGGAGTAATGTTTACACACGAGGATCTCCTCACTGACGCATGAAACAAAAGAACAACGACGAGTATAAGGGTCGAGATCATAAGCTAAAAATAAAACAAAAGAACATCGACTTCGGTTAGTTTTTTTTTATTCACATGGAAACAAAAATTAGGATTACGCAGCAACGTTTATATACAGACAAGGTTTACCATAACCAACGTAGGCAACAAGATAACAGTGAGAACAAAGAGGATCCTAAGACATAGTAAGAGAGCTAATGATCTAGTACTCACGTAAACAAAGAACATCACACACCTTATGATAAAACAAAAGAGCATCAACAACAGGTAGACCTTAGACCTTAAAGTATCATCTGGATTAAGGGAGAAGTGTATGTAATCAAGGTGTCCCATTAGGTAACAAATAAATATACGAACAGCGTTAGAGGCCATCACAAGGACATATAACCCGATGGTATGAGTCACCGAGACACACACACACGACCACCCCGGAAATTCTTGGTAAAATGGAAATACCCTTTTGCAATGTGTAGTTTCCACAATGAAGAATATTGGGAACTTACGAGAATGTTTTACGCTAGATATAAAAAACAACAACTTCATATTACGAACTTTAGCGATTTAAAATAACGAGACAAATTAATCATAACATCAGACCAAAAAAAACAACAACATTTATTTCACCGAGGACAATGTTTCGGGGGGAAGCTATTTGAGCCAAAAAAAATCTGTCTGACGTCATTATATACATGAGTAAAGTCTGTGAATATTAAATCTGAAATCTGACGAAAGAAATTATTTTAGCGATACAATATTATGAGAATGTGAAGAGAGGAATCTATTAGCGTTATTAATGGGTTAATTGGGAAACGTGTTGATTAGAGAGAAATTCAATGCAGACATTATCCCGGCGTGACGTCATCGTCCCTTTAAACAAAAGCCCTCTGACATCACATCCTCTACGTGTCCGGAGTTTTCTCTGTCCACTTGCCTCTCTACCTGTTCATCTGTCTGTTTACCTGTCTGTTTATTTGCTAATGTGTCTGCTTATTTGTCCATCTGTCTGTTTACCTGTCCATCTGTCTGTTTACCTGTCCATCTGTCTGTTTACCTGTCCATCTGTCTGTTTATTTGTCAATCTGTCTGTGTACCTGTCATCTGTCTGTTTACCTGTCCATCTGTCGTTTATTTGTCCATCTGTCTGTTTATTTGTCCATCTGTCTCTTTACCTGTCCACTTGTCTGTCTATATTATCCACCTGTCTGTTTACCTGTCCATCTATCTGTTTACCTGTCCATCTATCTGTTTACCTGTCCATCTACCTGTCTACCTTGTTTACCGGTCTGCTTAACTGTCTGTCTGCCTGCTTACCTGTCAAATTACTTACCTGCTAATTTATCTGCCTGCTTGCTTATGTCTACCTATCTGTCTGCTTACCTACCTACCTACTTACCTGCCAGCTTGCCCCACCTACCCACTAATCCCACTCTGGGGTACCTGTTTACCCACCAATCTACCTACCTACCTGTTTACCCACCTACCTACCTACCTGGCTCTACCTGTTTACCTACCTACTTACCTGCCAGTTTACCTACCTTCCTACCTACCTACCTATTTACCCACCTACCTACCAACCTACCTACACACCTCGCTTTTTGACTGTATGCATGTCTCTATTTTTTTTTTTTTTGCAATATTTACTTCCCCAAGAAAATGTGACCAAGGTTGCATTGAAATCGCCAATTGAAGTGAGTTAGGTGTTCATGTCACGAGATGGGAGACTAATTTAACGTAAGACTTTTTCAGAATTCATTTAAATAATTATCGTATGTTAAATTACCCAAGATACGATTCATTTAAGAGAATATTTAATGTGTAATTATCTAAGTATGTCTTTAAGTCGTAGTTTTGCATTTTTACTTACGTTACCTCATAGGTTAGGTTAGGTTAGGTTAGGTTAGGTTAGGTTAGGTTAGGGTGTTTAATCTAGTGAAATAAGTATGGGGACCTAATTTTCACATGATTCTACCTTCTGTGTCGTAACTTAAGGGAGATAATTAAATGCGTTCTTACACCCTCAGTAACGAGAGGGAAACTGACGTATAATTTTCTGATACTCTGGATTTATCTGTTATTTCAGGTTGGAGGAAAAAAAGGATTGAGCGAACGTCTGTCTTCCAGTGTTTGGTCAAGAGGAGGAAATATTTTGTTCATGAATAGTTGGCGAGTATGTGGAGCTGATATTGACTCTTACCACTACCACTACTACCATCACCAGCATTACTACCGCTACTACAACTACTACCATCAGCATTACTACCGCCACTACTAGTACAACCACAACAACCTCCACTGCCAGTACCAGTAACACCTCTATCACCACCACCACCTTGGTAGTAGTAGTGGTAATGGTGGTAGTGGTGAGTACTGGGTTGAATATAACTTATCAATCTCTGTATTAATTTGGACGCCATTTTAAATGTTTATATTACATTAGGTATTTCATTACATGTTTATGGAGTTAAATTTTTGATAAATAAACCTTTGAGACTTCCCCCCCTCCCCCTCCACCACCACCTAAACACTGGGGATATAAACATCAAAACAGGGAGTGAGCATTAACTGCACTAAATCCCGTTGGAGCAATGTCACTAGTGGAGTTCCTCAAGGCTCAGTACTTGGACCATTATTATTTATTATATACATAAACGACATAGATATCGGCGTAGACAGCAACATAAGTAAATTTGCTGATGACACTAAAATAGGGGGTGTAATTAAATCTGACAAGGACTCCGCAAAACTACAGGAAGATCTAAAAAAAAATTTCGAATGGTCTGAAAAATGGTAGATGAAATTCAATGTGGACAAATGTAAAGTACTCGGTATAGGAGATGTAAACAGGGAAACCAGATACCATATGAACATCGATGTTATTGAGAAATCCGACTGCGAGAAAGATTTAGGAGTAATGATAAATAGGAATCTTAAGCCAAGTAAACAATGTGTATTTGCTCGAAACAAAGCTAATAAAGTACTTGGGTTCATACAAAGGAGTGTTAGTTACAAGACTAGGAAGGTCATCTTAAAACTATATCTTGTGCTTGTGAGACCTCACTTGGATTACGCAGTTCAATTCTGGTCACCGTATTACAGAATGGATATAGAATCCCTGGAAAGAATTCAGAGGAGAATGACAAGACTAATCCCGGGCATTAGGAACCTTGAGTATAGAGACAGGCTAAAGCATCTTAATTTGCACTCCCTCGAGAGCTGTAGAGTGAGGGGCGATATGACCGAGGTGTATAAATGGAAGTCAGGGCTGAACAAAGGGGACATTACAAAGGTACTCAAACTATCCAACCAGGAGCGAACTCGTAACAATGGTCTTAAATTAGACAAATTTAGATTTAGGCGCGAAATAGGTAAACATTGGTTTGGAAACAGAGTAGTGGACGAGTGGAACAAGTTACCAAATATCATCATTAACTCGAATACGCTGGATAGCTTCAAACATAGGTTGGATGCTTATATGAGCAATAGGGGTTGGGTGTAAATGGGACTGTCCAGTATGGGCCAATAGGCCCACTGCAGTTTCCTCCATTCTTATGTTATGACCAAGAGTTCGATCCAAAAGAGTCCTGAAATGATCAGTTGGGAGTTCTAACGAAAATGTGAACGCAGAGAGAGAGAGAGACAGAGGTTCTGTCCGAGTCCTCTCCCAAAAGACTCGTGGGAAAACAAAGGAAAGAGATTGTAGCCGGAGGTGGTAGAAGAGAGGTAGGTAGGTAGGTGTGTGTGTGTGTGTGTGTGTGTGTGTGTGTGTGTGTGTGTGTGTGGCTGAACGCGTTCTTGGATCGTACATGTTTAAAAGTCACAGGTGTATCAGTCGGCGCTAATGACCAAACCTCACTTGGTCACTTAAACTACAACACACACACATGAATTCACAATGATACCCACTTAAAAAAAATAAAAAATCTACCTTAACCTAACCTAAACTAAGACGGGAAAGAAAATGGCGTCGGAATCACCTTGAGACTGTACTTAAACTAGATTTGTTTTTCTTGTACTTTAAAAGGAAATTAGACTGAAGCATACCAATGGTTGACGACAGGACTACCTTTCATTAATACGCCCCACAGGTGTTTGTTGGTGACCGTGAATTTGTGCAGGTGTCTGTAAATGTCCGTGTTGGTTTTCATAATGTCGACAAGTGTCCATACATGTTTACAGGCATATTTTTACGTGTTCACAGGTATACTTTCAGGTGTTTCCAGGTATACTTTCAGGTGTTCACATGTATACTTTCAAGTGTTTACATGTATACTTTCAGGTGTTTACAGGTATACTTTCAGGTGTTCACAGGTATACTTTCAAGAGTTTATAGGTATACTCTCAGGTGTTCACAGGTATACTTTCAGGTGTTCACAGGTATACTCTTTCAGGTATTCACAGGTATATACTTTCAGGTGTTCACAGGTATACATACTTTCAGGTGTTTACACAGGTATACTCTCAGGTGTTCACGGGAGTTTTAAATGCTCTACCGGAGTCCTTTGGGTGTTCACAAATATATCTCTCTGTCAGTATATGTAAATAAATAAATAAATAAATGTTTAACCTCAGTGTCCAATCATGTCCCTTAACCAAACCAAAACCAACCAATCCTAACGAAACCTAACCAATGCTAACATAACCCAACCAATCCTAACCAATGCTAACACAACCCAACCAATCCTAACCAAACCTAACCAATGCTAACATAACCCAACCAATCCTAACAAACCTGACCAATGCTAACAAAACCCAACCAAACCTAACCAATGCTAACATAACCCAACCAATCCTAACCAAACCTAACCAATGCTAACATAACCCAACCAAACCTAACCAATGCTAACATAACCCAACCAATCCTAACCAAACCTAACCAATGCTAACATAACCCAACCAAACCTAACCAATGCTACTAAACCAAACCAATCCTAACCAAACCTAACCAATGCTAACATAACCCAACCAAACCTAACCAATGCTAACATAACCCAACCAATCCTAACCAAACCCAACCAATGCTAACATAACCCAACCAAACCCAACCACTAATATAACCTAACCAAACCTAACCAATGCTAACATAACCCAACCAACCAACCAAACCTAACCAATGCTAACATAACCCAACCAATCCTAACCAAACCTAACCAATGCTAACCAAAATATACATATAATAAGTAATAATAACAAAAAATAATGAAATGTTATGTATACGTATAAAATACCTACAGCCAGATCTACTCGTTCCCACAGTGAGGCCATATTTTGTTGTTAAATGTTAGAGGATCAATAAACGGCGTAAGGATGCAATTTATATTGAGAGAGAGAGAGAGAGAGAGAGAGAGAGAGAGAGAGAGAGAGAGAGAGGATGGAGGGTTTGCGTTTTATGGAAGTGAATCTTTTGACGCCGGAGGGTCCTCTTCTTTTTCTTTTCTCTCTCTCTGTCTATCTCTCATTCTGTCTCTGTTTCTAATTTTCTTTTTTCTCTTTAATTCATTTAGATCTTTTCACCCTTATGGTGTTGTTTCTGCATTAATGAAATTATATAAATAAGAGAGAGAGAGGAGAGAGAGAGAGAGAGAGAGAGAGAGAGAGAGAGAGAGAGAGAGAGAGAGAGAGAGAGAGAGAGAGAGAGAGAGAGAGAAGGTGAAAAGGAAAAGAAGGAAGGGAGTGAAGAGGAAGGAAGAAAGAGAGGAAAATGTATAAAGGGAGAAGAGAGGGAGAAAGAGGAACGGAGAAAGAAAGAAGAAGAGGAGAGGAAGCGAGAAGGAGGGAGGGAGGGAGGGAGGGAGATAATTAATCAGAAAGGAGGGAGAAGGAACGAGAGGAAGGACAAAGAGAGAAAAAAAGGAGGGGAGTAGTAGTGTGAAGGAAGAGAGAAGCGGGAGAGGAAGAGACAGGGAGGGAAAGGTGGAGGATAGAGAAGAAGAAGGATAAATAGGTAAATGGAAGAAGGAAGAGGGAAGACGAGAGAGGAGGGTAGAGAGAAGAAGAGGAGGAGGAGAGACAGGAGAGGGAGGGAGAGGGAAGAAGAGGAGGGGGGAGAGACAGGAGAGGGAGGAAGAGGGAAGAAGAGGAGGAGGGAGAGACAGGAGAGGGAGGGAGAGGGAAGAAGAGGAGGAGGTAAATAGGAGAGGAATGGAGAGGGAAGAAGAGGAGGAGGGAGGGCGAGAGAGGGAGGGAGATGAGGGTGAGAGTGTCAGCTTCCTGGATCTCAAGCGGAAGTGGCAGGGTTATCAGACGTTGAACCTTATCCTGCCCTCCCTCCAGCCTCCTTCCCTCTCTCCCTCTCTTATCTTTTCCTTCCCCCAGCCCTTCTTCCCTCCTTTACCTTCCCCTCCTTCCAGAACTCAAGAAGATAGAAAGAATATCACAAAATAAACTGGAAAATCATCTCAAAAAGTCACATCTGCCCCCCCCCAAAAAAAAATAAAATAATTGAATACAAAACCACAAAAAATAAATAAAAATACATAAAGTTTAAACTCAGTTAAAAAAGTTTTGTGTAAGTGACAAGTTTACATAATTAAGTTCCCCCAAAATATGCTGAAGGTGTGTGGTACATTGATCCATTGAGTCTCTGATCCACCCGTGAATTAGAACCTCACTAGCGAGATGTTCCAATATTTTCAGTTTAAAACCAGAAACAATTTAAATGGATGTAAACAATCTTGAGTTTGTATCCATATCAGTGTAAGATGATGGTTAATGATAGGACAGGGAAGAAACGGCCATAAGAAATAATATTACACGTAGAAGGAAGTGAAGGAGAGGGCAGAGAAGGAGAAGGGACTGTGGGCAGTGTAGGTGACGGTACTATATGGAAGATCATATAAACATTGTGTACAAGATGATGGCTATTTCCTAGAGGTCATTCACGTAGCTACAGGCAGATAGTTTTACATGATCGTGGTGCGACACATGTAGAGTATGTTAGTGGATGAATGACATCTGTACAATCGAAAATATACAGAGGAGAGTGAGGCGTAATTGGTGCCTGGCCGGAAAACCCTGAGAATAATGTCCTGCAGGATACCTGGAGGTGTGATGACGACCTTCACAGTTGTACAAGGGATAGAGGAAGAGGCTGATCACCACATAACGGCGCTCCCATAGATCACAGTGTTAAGATGTTCTTCTCACGCCAGAACGAAACAGAACATCTCACTTCTCACCGTGAACAAGCGTTGAGTAGACCAAGTTATCAGTTCGACCACAGAGCCATGGGGATAGTTATAAGCCCGCCTGCTGTATAGCCTCGACCACCGTTAGCGTCATAGAAGCTGATGAAGAGCTGGACTTACAGGTGTGACGAACTTACAGTAACCTACGTCAGCAATACCCATGATGTACAATCAAAGACAAAAGTCGTGTCGCAGTTTTGTCCGAAGATTAAATATTACTCGTGAAACATTATGAGAGCCCTACCATAAGGCAGAGTGCACCAAAACGTTTAGCCCTTCGCCATATGTTTTCACCAAATTTTACGACACGACTTTTGTCTTTCATTGTACGTATTAAAACTGGAACTCCAGAGACAGGTAAGTCGTTCATTAAAACCAGGTATTTGTGGACCTCAGCATATGAGAGAGAGAGAGAGAGAGAGAGAGAGAGAGAGAGAGAGAGAGAGAGAGAGAGAGAGAGAGAGACCGAAAATATGCGATCGTGTTCCTTTACGACCTATACTGGGATAACATTATTACATAAAGAAAGTGGACAGGTAATGTGAGATTTAGAGAAACATGTGTTACAAATCAGTGATAACATTCAGACCTTCAGAGTGTTCTTATAGATTTAGAGACTTTAACACACAAGATGGCCGGTCGTCGAGAACCATCATCTGTGCCGCTGTAAGACAAAGGACTGGCGAAAAGTGGAGATCCAGGAGGTTCTGAAGGTCCTGGAAGCTCGGGAGGTTCTAGAGTGTGACAGTCACTGAGGTAAAAGACCTGGTGGGCATCTGGACTCTCGGAAACTGTACGAGGAGTGAGCCGCGTCGAGGTTTGTATCAATACTACAACTTCAACTCCTCCTGACTCACAGCGACACAACCTACACCTGCGGACTGACTCCAACCTTCTTCTGGAGGTCATAAAAACTCTGTGTCACCTGGAATGAGCCAGGCTGGAATCAACAGTAAGTTAAAACCTATTCCTTCGGACATGCTGGGCCAGAATTGTCGTATACTGTTGACGTGAACTACCATTCTGGTGACTTGAGAACTGTGACGGTCCACAACTGAGGCAGGAAGGAACACAATAGAAGTAAGACTAGACACAAAATGTAAAACAATCATCTCAGAGAAGCAGCAGCAAGACATAACGTGGAGAAGCACAAGTGAAACTATCACACCATGAAGACTGCCTGTCGACCAGGAAAGAACTGGAAAAACAGGATCGTGTGCCGAGAAACATATCTATAAGCAATGCAATGATTATACAGATCCCTTAACTCCTCTCAATTACCCCAGCTGCCGCTACCCATTGGTGTTATTCCTTATGTGAATCAAGGAAACTACAGCACTCAGATGTAGGAACAGACCTCATATGTCTCCAGACGTGTGTTACCAGTAGGAACCAGCCGCACCAGCTGGCCCCGGTGACTGACCTCTTCACTTAGGTCTCGCCGCCACCACTGCCTGGGAGGCCCTACTTCAGACTCATGTTAGTGAGGAAACGATTGCCTTCACCAACCACATTCTCCAGCTCATGTATTGTCGCCGTCAGCAGTATTTAACTTAAACTTATGAGGTAGACAAGGCATCAGTCTACACATGACAAGTAGCTATCTCTCATTGTGAAGCGCGCACACACACACACACACACACACACACACACACACACACACACACACACACACACACACACACACACACACACACACACACACACACACACACACACAACGAAACAGCGTCAAGGTATGATGATCCCTGGCTTAAGTCAACTCAGGTTACTCTCCAGGCCAGACACTTCCACCACTGAAACAACGAGAAGGAGACATTGAGACTGGAAGCATGATATGGCTGACCTATTGGCGGCTCATCTTGCAACATAGATACCTGCTTTAGGTCTAGGGAGGGTACGTTAGGTTAGGATAGGTTCTGTGGACATAGATATTGTTCCACTCCTTCAAGACAAGAAGAGCAACACAAAATTCAATACAATACAATACAATGCAATACAATAATACAACAATATTCAACCAGATGACCAAAAACCTTCATGATGACTGAAAAAAGTGAATAAAAAAGTTTGTTTCAGGTAAGGTCGCACGCTAAGCTGAGTGACACCAGGTAATTAATCCTTAAATTACCTACGTTCCTGCATCGGTTATTACTGGCACCTTTGGCAGGATTTGGCACCTAAGAAGCCTTCAGGTGCCAGGAACCCATAAATGAGTTTAACACTTCAAGCCTGTGGTTATGTAGAGAGAGAGAGAGAGAGAGAGAGAGAGAGAGTTACCTGGGAGACTTAGGGTAACTTAATAACTTCTTAACTATAAATTAAAGCATAAAATAAACAAATAAACACAAATAATGCAAACAGAATCCTCATATAATAATACTAATAAAACCCCCCCTCTAAATTGTAAACAAAAGAGAACTAAAAACACAAGGTAAACATTCTTCTGTTGATTCTTGAGTTTTTGTTTACGGAATGGTCGTCATGGAAACGTAAACAACACCAACTTACTTTCTGGTCACTTAGTATACAATGTTGTGATAAACTTGGAGGAATTACCAGGTATCTTAATGATGTGCTTAGCTGTGATGTGAAGGTGAGGATAGTTTATTTAATAGTCGTTTGTACAGGATGATGTAAAATAAAGGTGTACAGTACAATATTACATTATTCTTGACTGCTGTAGTATATGTGTACAGGATAATGTACTGTTATTATTCTGAAACTTTTGTTATTGTGTTTGTATCTATACCTGTACCTGTAATTGTATCTACACCTGTAATATTATAATTAAACCACACCTGACTTGAGTTATAACTGAACCAATAAAATAAAATAATTTACACTGACTTACACACTCCATTCCTTCACAGAGAAGAAATAATGTAAAATCTTCTGAACATCTGGGGAAAAAAAACGCAACATGGAAAATTAGATTTGATCGATTTCGAGTTAAAGATGGATGGTTCTGTCCCCAGCCCACTGAAGTCTTGTCCGTATTCGCAAAATTTACGATATATTTTTTTTCTTTCGTAACTGGTGGGTAATAGATCGTATATATATTTGACTAACTTACGATATCAGACATTTGTTAGTTAGGTATCGTAAGGTTTTTTTTGTTCTTTATGTTGAGATATCGTAATTATAAGAGGTAGATTGTATATAGGTCAGAGAAACACACACACACACACACACACACACATGTAAATAGGTAAGCAACCACAAACACAGGTATACAAACATACACACCTACTCTACACAAATAAGAAAATAACACATATTTATACATAAGTTAACAGCCACACGCAGTTAACTCCACCAGAGATCTTAATCATCAAGTCTTCATTAAACTAATTTAACCCTTGTTTACCTCTCCTGGTCAGTGGGGTATTTGTTGATGGTATTTTTTTTGAGAGAGAGAGAGAGAGAGAGAGAGAGAGAGAGAGAGAGAGAGAGAGAGAGAGAGAGAGAGAGAGAGAGAGAGAGAGAGAGAGAGTCCACATCCTATAGTATGACAATAACAGACAACAGTGGAGGGTCAACCTAAGGAACACCTACTTTATATTCCACACACACACACACAAAGAACAGCTGCATCGGTTTTTTTCTCTACAGCATCTCGGATAATGATGAAGAAGGTAGGTCGAGTCTAACACCACACCAGCCTCAGCTATACGATACTGGATCCTCTTCTGGGATTTTGTCTATAGGGGATTAAATGTCCTTTCTTATGTTAATTCTTTGACTATTTGGAAACCCGCGGTGTCCAGGTAAGGCAGGGAAGTATTTTTAATGGCACGGAAGGATGTGTAGTAATTTTTCTTGCGGCACTTAAGTGTGGAACTCGATGGCATGTAGAGAAGCCATCCTGTTTGTTTTTGCCGTTAACAGTGGCATATTTCCGCTATATCATACATACAACAGATAGCTATATGGGGGCGGGGGGGGGGGGTCTTCAGCGTTACGGGAGGAGGTTGAGATTTTTTTCGTCTCTTCCTCGAGTGGTTTATGAACTCTGTCTCGTCCACGAAAGATTTCCTGTTGTTTTAACCTTTAGAAACATGGCAGCTTCCCGTTACACCACAAGGACAACAGGCTGACCTATGACACACACGCGTGTCCTCTCCCGAGTTCCCTGCAGTATCACGAAGTTCCTTGAGGGATTCACAGGCATGGCTCAACCACACAGTAAACAAATATCATATGGTTCTCTTGGCGGGGCAGGAGCTGTTGTTGTGGGCCTGCCGAGTAAACAGAGAGAGAGAGAGAGAGAGAGAGAGAGAGTATTTTCAACGTTCCTAAGGCCACTGAATTTTAATGATCGCTTAAGTAAGGCAATCGGATGCGTCCTCGCGAAATCATCTACAGAGGGAGGAAACATGACCTTGTGATCTCTAATACTGAGGGAAAAACTACTACTACTACAGGTCATCACAACTCAAGTTTATCTACACTTGATTTTCTTCCATTAACTTGAGTCTGCTTAATCCTGACGTCATGTATACGGTTGAGTAAGGCGGATTAAGAGGTATATACGCTTTTTTATAAATCCGGATTCAAGGTACGGATTCTCAAAGGTATATATGTAAATTTTGTCTCGTTAGGTGATATATATGAACGAATTAAACCCCCCGGATGACAACCACTCAAGAATAAGTGATTTATATAAGATGATTTAAAGTAATACATAACCTGAATAAAGTCCAAAAGGGTAACAAATTAGATAAGTTGATACGGATCACTTGAACATTAGCCCACCTAACTTATTTCACCTTAATAATAACCACATTAATACTAACTTTAAACCTAACCTAACCTAACCCCCTCCCCCCAATGTGTTAAATGATCTTGTACGGTATTTTTGGTGTTGAACGTACGAACGTTTAAGAATCTCGTGCCTGGTTTGTTTACGGTTTGCTACGATAACTTTTCCTAGACAGGTTTATCTCAACAATTAGAAAAAAAATCAATTTCGAGAACGACTGGATGAGGAAAAAAGAGGAAAAAGAAGAGGAAAAAGAAGGGGGAGAAAGAATAACAGGAAGAAGAAGGAGGAACATAAATAATATAATTTAGATGTAGTTAACTAATAGTTAGTTTAAGTGAATGAAGCAGAAAAAAATACTATTGATAATAAAAATTTTAACATTCAGCTTTTTAATATAGAAATAGTTGATGAAGAGACGATGAAAAGTTTACATAAGGGAAGAATGTATCACAGTAATGAAGTAAACTATGCAAGCCAAAACGACATGTTCAACGAGAAAAAATAATCCCAGTGAATCAACAACATATGATTTACTACGTAGCCAAAAAGATATTGACGGCATGCCAAGAATATTGTACCATGATAAACGAGAAATTTACGTAGGTCATTATGACAACCGAGAGGAAATATATCAACAGCCTCGTACAGTTAATGTAAGTGAATTTAGAAAGCCCGGAATGTGTCTGTCTGGTTGACTCCCCGTTGCTGGTAATGGCCACCACGTCTCTTTTGAGTGCGGTCGCTGTCACGCACATATTTCTCTCAATATTGACACGGTAACTCAACAACGGACAATTTTTATTCGCTGTTGCTGTCCTTCCCGTTAAACACTTTATATCAGTAAGGACCAGGGCTCTTCAAAGCGCAAAGGAATTGATTTGTGTTGTCGATAATGACATCCTGTACGGTACGACACTTTTGCCATTCCATCTGGCATCGTCATACCAGACAGGGATTATTTTACAACTTGTGTTCGTAAATGATGGCGAATAGAAAGAAATAAAAAAAAAGACACAACATCATCTTCTTGTACCTCAGAATCGATATATCTTTACTTATATTTAACTCCATATGAGGTTAAATTCTTATAAATTACTGTTTTTTTTTAATTAATTAGGGACGTCATCTACTACAGATATTTATACTTCGTTCACCAGAAATCGTTTTTGCAACATATTTACCAATTTCAATATAACAATAAGTATTTGTTTTAAAAGCATGACTGGTTACGGTGAGGAGGCTAATGGATCACTGTCTCGTGACTCTGTAACTGAAGACGAAATTTCTCCATAATGTACGCTGTGCCTCTCTCTCTCTCTCTCTCTTGGTGTAGTGGTGGTGATAATTATGGTGGTGTTGGTGATGGTATTGGTGATGATGTTTGGTGCTGCTAGTGATGGGTATGGTGATAGTGGTGGAGGTGGTGTTGGCAGAGTTGGTTATAATGATGGTGAAAGTATAGTGGTAGTAATTATAGAAGTGGTGGAAATAACTACGATGACGGTTGTGACGATCATGCCAATATTGATGGTGGTGTTAACAGTATCAGTGATGGTGGTAATGGTGATAGTGGTCGTGCCTCTGTCTTTCATGTTTACAAGGTTACGTGAACCGAATGAGTCTTAATTTTGTTATCTGATTGGTGTTACGAAGGCTTATCTAAAGTAACGAAGTGTTAGTACAGTTTCAATGTTAATTTAGATGTTATTTTGGTCTTGTGGTGAAATATTAACCAGTTAGTGTGTGTGTTATTGTGTCTCCAGTGTGGGGAAAAATACATAGTAGGAACCTTTGAGAATCTGAAGCCTGAGTATTTTTTTGCATATAATAATCTTAAGTTGTATGTACCTGTAAATGTGTCTGTACCTGTAACTGTACCTGTGCTTGTGTTTGTACCTGTAACTGTACCTGTGCTTGTGATTGTACCTGTAACTATACCCGTGCATGTGTCTATACCTGAAACTGTACCTGTACTTATGTCTGTACCTGAAACTGTACCTGTACTTATGTCTGTACCTGTAACTGTAATTGTGTCTGCACCTGTAACTTCACCCGTGCTTGTCTGTACCTGTAACTGTACCTGTACTTGTGGCTGTACCTGCAGCTGTACCTACTACTGTATTAAAAGAATTAAACAGTTTCATGGTAGTATTATGTGAGTGAATTTTTTGGTGTCTCGTTTATCAAGTTTTTGTGATGGTGAGTGATATTTATGTTTCCAATATTAAAAGACTTGAGAGATACATAAAATCCATTCACTTGTTACTACAGAAAGCTACAGTCACTCCCTCAAGAACCGAGTGTGGTCAGCAATGTCGGTTTCCATCCACTCACCAACCTGTCATTTTCTGTACGTGGGTCTTGATATCCGACAATCTTCTATATCAAACACTAATATACCCCCGTCGCCTTGGGTCGAGGTGTGACACTGTCTTCCTTCAGGATCAAACAACAACAAAAAACATAATTCCTACTTGGTTCTAGACATTGAGGAAGTAAATCGTAATAATATTAAAAATAAATAGTGGAGGTAATATACTCCCCTGTGGAATACCAACACAGATTGGAGAGTCATGTGAACCAAGGCCGTCCAGCACTACAAAAGTCTTCTTCCTGAGGCGTCTAGAACTAGTACTTGAATAGCTAATAACTCGGACTATAAACAAGCGGCAGTACAAGCTAAAGAAGAACACACAATAGGTTGGCATAGTTTAGCGGAATGTATCAGTGTGGGAAGGAGGGGAAACACCAGGCGATGATGATCGTTCTTGCTGGCGTTGGTTTCTTTTATGGTAACTTCTTGAGAATCTTTCTATAGTGAGACGACATTTGAAAGTCTTGGCACATTGAGGCTGAGATTGATTATAAGTTCAGAAATAAGTTGATCTGAGACTCACCGAATATGCTGACATCTGTGTGAACCTACGACTTTTATTCCCATTAATCAACAAAATAAATTCGGTGATGGTTTATGTACTGTAGTGTGGCGGATCATATGATTATAAGATGATTAATAAGAGTGAGACTAAGAGTGTTCTGATTACTCGCGACTGCTCTTGTTGAAACTACGGAAGGAAGAACGAGGAAAGAGTTAGTTCCTCTCACTGGCCCCTGAGAACCACGTATTTTTAGATGGGTGTTTACAAGCATCGTGGAGCAGCAGAGATCACCACCAGCACCAAGAACGATAGAACTAGTCCTTGTAAGAAATCTTTCTCCGTTAATGATGAAAGTTCTTACTGGAGACTACCAAGAATAAGCTTCCTATAACGCCTATACGTTCCTGGAATCACACGAAGAAAAAGATGTTTCACACACTATTATCTTATACAATGAAGTGAAGTAAGACTGTAAGAGTGAGGCATGGTACCGAGGCGCTGCTACCGAAGACATATAGCCTTCAATAACATATTAACTCAACTTGGGACTGAACAAGATAAGATACGAATATGGTGAAAGTGGCGGCAATACTACACTCATATTTGACTTTATCTATATTCATTCTCCAATATCCAGTTAAGGGAAAACAATATTAATATAAAAAATCACTGAGAATCTAGACCCAGTGACCCGAGGAAAGTGTTGCTGGTGATTATATACAGGATATACGTTTGTCATTGGAGCAGTCACAACTTCGGCGGGGAATGATTTAATGGATATAAAATACCCTTAAAGACAAATAAATTGATTTGAAACAGAAAAAAAAATACGTATATTCATTTCAAAATAAGAGATGGGTGGTTTAACACTAAGGAGACAACTGGACTTGTGTCTGTACTAATAATGTAAACAAACGCTACACACTCACTGCCGACATCACTTTAAGATACAGTTACTACAAGGACATAACTGTACTGTACCTGCAAGAATACAAACTCCATATAATACAGAAGCAGTAATTTATTCCTTTGTTTGTATTTATACTGACATTTATAGATAAACTTTCTAAAACCTACTAAAATTCACCTTTATGATACTAACAGAGCGTGGAAGATGATGCATCAGTGATTCATACCTAATATGTGTTTCTACAGATACATTTACGTATAACTTGATGAATCTAACTCAGTGAAGCACCAGTAGTAGTCAGTTTACTTACTGGAAGAAGACAAATGAAACTCAGCCAAGAGGAAAGTGAAAGTCAGTCGGAGGTGAACTGAGACGCGGCAAGTTTTTTTGTTTTGTTTTGCGTTTTCATCGACGCGCGAGTGTGAAGTTGTCGGGATGAAAGCTTGTATGAGGGGACGACACGAACCTTAAACACCCTTACCATAAAAGAAGAGCGCTAGCACGAGCAATCAACAGTGCCTGGCGTTTGACTTCCATTACCTTCCAGCTGTCATTCTTTTGTGACATGTGCATTACGTCCAAATCATAAACGAATCAATACCAGCACGAGCATTCAGCAACGCCTGGGGTACCTTTCCGACCCGCATTGATTTCCCGATGGAAGCTACGCCAGGCGAAGGTTCGTTCACCTTCCCGTTCGTGGCAGGCACTCTTTCGTGTTGTAACCGATAGAGTCGTGGCAAGTTTTTCTATTTTCATCACAGCGTGAGTCTCGGCGTGTAGATGAGAGCACACAGGCGGCACCACCAGGCTTGTGGGGCTGGCTCACTGGTCGACTGGCATGTTAGCTGACTGGCTGGATGACTGGCATGTTGGCTGACTGACTGGCATTTTGGCTGACTGGCATTTTGACTGACTGGCATGTTGGCAGGATGTCTGACTCGCTGACTAACAGGCTAATTAAACAAACTAGCTGACTGGCTGACTGACTGGCTGGTTGGTTGACTGGAATATTGGCTGACTCATCGACTAACAGGCTGATAAACTAGCTGACTGTATAGACGCCTCCAACCCCCCCCCCCCTTCTTCTCAAGCTGTTAGAGGCGAGATTAAAAAAACATATTTTGTGTCAGATGACTCACCCTCGACCCCCCAGTGCCACATATGACACACCCATGATACCACAGAACCACAAATGACACCCTTCAAGTGCCACATATGACACACCCCTGATGGCACAGTGTCACAAGGTGAATATAACCAGCTGATATACCAACCAATAAACACACACGTCACGAACAGTTCAAGACGTCCACACAACAGGCTGAGACAAAACAAAATTTCACGGGGCTACTGTTGTACACACACGAAGGAGCTTGTATGAAGAGGTGATAACGCTTCTGGGGAGGGGGGGGGTGAAAGTATTCGAGGAAAGACTGGACAAACAATGGGTAGGTCAAGATGTCCTGATCGCATAGAGTCGTGAAAATCTGCTGTCAAGCCTTAGCTCGCCCTCTGGTGTCGAATAGATCACCAACACAGAACCAAATGAAGAACTGTGAGGATTCAAATGTAGAAGACTCATCCAGAAGTAATTTAAAATGAGTTAATATCATTAGAAAATTGTATTCATTTATTCAGTCAAGCGCCGTCGTGAGTCTCTGTACAAGCCAGACATTGAGCGGATGTAAGTCGTCACCTAAATCACAGTGACTTTGTTTTTGTAAAGACTTAGTGATAGTGGTACCATTCCTCCACCCCACACTCACGAGACAGCATTAGACAACATAACTAAGTTGATCGACTGGCCAACGAGACATGAAACGCAAACACTAGAGAAGAAGTTTTGAACATACACTTAATCAACATGAAGCAAATGAAGCAAGTGAAACAAATCTGACCTAAAATAACTGAGACAAGCACAAGAGGTACCCGTATGACCAGCATAATAACAGAACCAGACAAGAGACGTAGTACTTGGTAGGATCAGGCCAGGATAAACTAGAGATGTAAACTTTTGTGATAAACCTTTAAACCACATTCTTAAACCTCCTGTAGATGGTCATTGAAGATATTACTAACTACCTAATTCTAATTTCCTTAGTTCTTACTGATTATTATAATTTGTGTGTTAATAAGTTTGACTAATTTTTGTGATAAGAACATAATCCTATGTCTCTTGCTCTTCCCTTTATTTCTCCCTTTAATGTCTCACACTCTACTTCCCCCTCCCTTTATCTCTCCCTCCCATGTCTCATATACTTTTCTCCTCTCTTTCTTCTTCCATCCCTCTCCTACTCTCTTCCTTTACTCCATCCACCATTCCTTTCCCTCCTTCCTTCCTTCCTTCCCTCCTCATACCTTACCTTCCTTTACCTCCCATCATAACCTTCTTTCCCTCCCTCACCCTCTTTCCCTTCTACCTTCTTTTCCTTCTCCTCCTTCATCTCCCTTCCACCCCCATCCCTCCTCCCCCATCCTAGACATCAAACACGTACCCATCCCCCCCAATCAGAGTCCTATAAGAGGCAGCCTTACAACATATCCTACACTCGCTCCTCCACACTAACATCACAAGCTCGTAACCTAACCTAACCTAACCTAACCTAACCTGCTCAGATAAGGTGGAATTAGACGCTACTCTTGTTAATAATGTTAAGATTAAAAGTTGGGAACAGTGGAGGATGAGAGAGAGAGAGAGAGAGAGAGAGAGAGAGAGCACTGTCAACAAAGTCTCTTATAAATAATCGTGACCAGATTCCCTCGACCCCAAGATAACAAGACCATTAAAATGACCTCCTGATTAGGGTGTCCATGTACTCCTTGTCTTCTTCTTGTTCCTCCTCCTCTTCTTCCTCCTTCTTCTTCTTTCTCCCCTCCTCTCCTTCTCCGTCCTCTTCTTCTTCTTCTTCTTCTTGATTCTCCCCTCATCTTCTTCTTTCTCCTCCCTATCCTCTTCTTCTTCTGTTTTCCTCTCCCCATTTTCTTCCGGTTCTTCTTCCTCCCCTTCCTCGTCTTCTATTTCCTATTTCCCCTCTTCTTGCAATTCTTCTTCTTCCTCCTTCCCTCCCTCCTGTTTCTCTATGCTCCTTCCATTCCACCTCTTCTCTCTTTCTCCCCCTCTCCTTATCCTCCTCTTCCCATCCACTACTCTTACTTCTTTCTTCTTCCCTCCCTTTCCTTCCCTCCTTCCCTCCCCAACCTCCTCCTCCCCTTTCTTTAAGTTTTCACCCCAAGGGCTATAAATGGTTAAATCTTTGAAGTTCCCCCTCCCCCCTTCTCCCCCCCCCTCTCTCTCTCTCCCCCCTAACTAGTGAGATAAAAAGAACCTCCTCCAGTCACGGTAGAGTCTCAACGTAATCTTGACGTCATCTTTACTTACCATCCTTCACGCTGTAGCTCAGGGCAAAGGAGTTCTCAGATCTCAATAGATGTGTGTGTGTGTGTGTGTGTGTGTGTGTGTGTGTGTGTGTGTGTGTGTGTGTGTGTGTGTAATTCGGATACTGTACTGGCTTTCAAGTTATGAAAGAACGAGTTCTTGTTCAATAGATCTTCTCTCTCTCTCTTTGTACGGTGTAAAGGCCTACAGAGAGAGAGAGAGAGAGAGAGAGAGAGAGAGAGAGAGAGAGAGAGAGATGCCGACGCTGCTCCTCTCCTTGGCCCTGTGGGAGGCTGGTGGCACTGGTTGGGCACAAGACAGCCTCCTCGGCACACCTCCATTGATTCCTTATTTTTATTAACTGTCTGTCTCTGTTTCACTGTCCGTATGTCTTCGTCTGTTTCTCTGTCTGTCTCTCTGTCTGTATGTCTTTGTCTTTTTCTCTGTCTGCCTTTGTCTGTTTGTGTTTGTATGTCTTCGTCTCTCTCTCTGTTTGCAAGTTTTTGTTTCTGTCTGTATGTCTTTTTATGTCTGTCTCTCTCTCTCTCTCTCTCTCTCTCTCTCTCTCTCTCTCTCTCTCTCTCATGGTCTTCTTTCTTTCTCACTTATTTATCTTGATACGTATCTGTCTGTCTCCCTGTTTGTTTCTGTCTCTCTTTCCTGTTCTCTCCCCCTCTGGTCACGTCCCTCTCCCTATTTGTCTGTCTATCTGTCTGTCTGTGTCTCTCCTATACAGAGGAATAGATACTCAATATACAACAGGTAATCAATGCACCTGTGTTTATCCATGAAACTGTACTTCCTGATGTTACTAATCAAACGCCCTAAGTCATTTAATTAAGGTGATGTATATATGATAAGGTAAGTTTTTATATATTTACTTTATAACGTCTAAATCTGCAAATGAAGTGAGATTTATTTAATACATTTCTAACTTTCTGAATATTTTAAGGCGTCACCTTTATCATGATGTCATAGCATGCAAATTCCTGCAGCTGGTATACTGATGTCCCCTAATTAGTTTTCTGAATGTGTTAAAGCGCCTCATTTATAATACATTCAAGACCTGGGATTACTGTAATTTTATCAATATTAAATCTAGATCTTAAGTGTATCTGTATTTTATATTACTTAATACTGCTCCTTGTTCATCTGTTTTTGAGTGAACTGGCTGAAAATACATCTACGTGTACTTGTAATTCACACCTGTACTTCATACCTGTACTCCACACCTGAACCTGTATTTGTAGTAACAATTGAGGATGAACAACGTAGGTGAGTTGTGGTCCAGCGGGGGGCGGCGGCTTCTGTCAAGTGATCAATACTCAACGCTGTCCAGTTATAAGTAATGTTATATTGATCACCATAAACCACAACGGAAGTGTATCATTGACCCTCTCTGTAGTGACCACACCTTTACACCATCACGCCAAGGTCCTACACTAAGTTGACACATAAGTAGCGTCAGGAATAATCACATAGGAGCCTTTGATTCTATTCACTGCAATCGTCCCTTCTCTGGCCAAAGACTAAAGATTACTTGCAGCGAGAAGTTTTAAATTCTTGGAAGTTATATGACTCGGGAAAAACACTATGAGGGTTCCATAAATTGTTAGTCCTGAGGTATGGATGAATGTTGTAGGGTAATAGTTCTATACGTTGGAGCGTTGACAGAGAAGGCATGTGTCACCTCCAGATATTGTCGTAGACTGATGGTGTGGGTGTATTCTTGGATGTTAGTGTCTGTCTGTCTGTCTGTCTGTCTCTCTCTCTCTCTCTCTCTCTCTCTCTCTCTCTCTCTCTCTCCGTTGGTACATATTTATCTGTCATTGGCTTATTTTCATCTCTTTTTCTCTCTGGTTAGGTTATAGGTTAGGTTAAGTTAGGGAGATGACTAAAATCTCAACGCCTGTAATGCTGGTGCTGTTAAACTATAAACTATACTACGTGACGCCTGCAGCTATTATGTAGTTTGGTGTAGTTACGTTCAAGGACCCCCTCTCCCCCACACAGCACCGATACAAGATCTACCTGTACACACACACACACACACACAGAAGGACTCGTCTCGCAGTGTTATTATTTCCAGAAGTGTGTGTGTGTGTGCGTTTATACCTCCCCCCCTCCCTCCCTCCCTCCCTCAGGTAAGGACTCTCAGCTACTACATGACGATGAACTTAGGCTAGAAATAATTTTACCGACATCATCAATTCGTCAACATTTCGGTAAGTACATTTGCCATTTTTTTTCCTCGTGTATAAAGAACAAGTTTTAATAGAGTAAATTACCCTCCGTTTATTTTCATTATATTAGCACAAACCTTTGAAGAAAAAAAAATGACTTGGAAGTACAACTAGAAATGAAAGTAACAAGAAGTGAAGTGAACAATCCTTGACATCCATTCCTTGTCTGTACTCTAAGGCGGTCATGTCTGGGGGCTGTTCAAGTGAAGATGTTTGTAATAATAATAATAATAACAATAATAACATCTCAGCTTTGATTCTCTGCTCACCAATAATGTACAGTCAAGAATTCCTAACTCCAATAAGTATGTTCGTTCTGATGACGTGACAACAACACACAAACACACACACACACACATTCCCTACAGCTACCAGGAAGATACACCCCCCCCCCCACCCCTCCTCACACTCTCTCTAGCGGAGGAAATACTTGCCTTGGTGGTATAAACACAAGGAAAAGAGAGGCAGAAGCAACAGGAGCTACAGATTCCACATACATCCTCAAGAAAAGCAGTTGGGAAAGTCATCGCTGAGACCTATACATGAGACTCCAACAACACCGCTGACTTTCCAAGAATCATCAGAAATTTTTTTTTTTTTTTTATCTTTGAATGCCATCAGAATCATTACCGACCTCATGAAAGTAAATACCGATTCATTTTCCTTATCAGAGTCAAGCAGAGATACACAACGGGTATGTAAGAGGAATATATCACTTACCAGACCTCCTCACACAACACGTGAAGGTCATAATATTTTTAACCTTCCATTATGCTGGAATCTCATTAGTGCCTTTTCCAACTCCACAACTGAATCAAAAACTCACAATTCCTCACGAAGATAATCAGAAACGTTATTGACGAGGCTTCTATTATGATGGAATTGTATTTAGCATCGTTCTAGTTTCTTCGTAGTGCTAAAATCTCGAGTCAGTTGGAGGTGTGACCAAAGTGTTACTGAGAGTAGAATCGCGTCACCAACAGGAAGACCCCGACACGTAACACATTGTACTGGGGAGTCACGTTTAAGACTTTCTAGATATAACTCTCAAACTCTATCTCATTCTAGAGTGAGTGTGAGGCATTATTTACGACGACATGAATCTAGAATAGTATCGACATCTTCCCAGACCCCATAACTGAAATAAAAATCCAGAATGTCTTTGTTACGTGAACTGGAAGTCAATATCGACGACTATTAAAGAACGCTGGAACTACACCTACACATTTTTAAGAGTGTATAAATAACCTTACCAACTCACGTCCTTTAATAGAGTCAGGTAGAGGCACAAACACACCTCTTGACTACGCCAGGTGGAAACGTTATCGACTGGTTATAAACTACACAGGAATTGCGCGAGATATCTTCCCAGGTTTCACTACCGAACCTCGTCCACAGACAGCTAGAGCCAATTCTTACGAAGCCCACATGATGCTGGAATCGCATTAACACATTTCCAACCCACCAACCACATAACTCAAGAGACCTTTTGTTCTTCCCAGGATGACCGGAAACAATTCTAAAGGGAAGGGACTGACATTGACAACGATATGTATCTCCTTATGAAGGTCACCTGGAGTTGATACCTGACGGAGATTATAAACGCTGGTATTTTATTAATATATATTCATCTTCCAGTTTATAATTACCAAAGACAAGTGGATGCATTACTGAATAGGTCTGCCTTAATTAGTTTAGTACTTTTAAAAGATAAAACTTAAACCAAACTTTATCTAGAATAATAAAACTAAACATCGCACATCGAGCGCTGACCACCAAGAGAGAAGAAGCAGTGATTTTAACATGGGAAAAATACCATAAAACAAAACCTTAGCATATTAACCACAGATTCAACCTACATTAACATTATCCACACTTTTCATAGACCCGACTGGACGCTCTAAACAAACCCAGCAAACACGTTGTTATTTGGGAACGAAGTTGATTCATAATTACCTGGAATACTAAACAGGAAAATCACTCAATGTACCGACACAAACCTATTTCATAATTACCTTAAATAAACACACGAGTGAGTATACCACCTCAGCTCTCACTCATGGCTAGTAGGTGGTGGAGTGCGCGGCCTGAGTGTGGTGGAGCGTCCTCCCTGATCTAAAGTGTTATTGGTGGGGACATACTCGCTGTGTGGGAGCGGGAAATTAACAATGTGTCTGTGAACATCTGATGTCACCCTAAGCATTGTCACCCAAGGTTTCTTCTCATCCCTTACGGCATTAATTGTAAATATTCCGTGTGTTCACCGGCGATCACCAAGCGAGTAGTGAGCTGGGGGGTACTTGGTGGGTCGGCTAATGCCGAGGCTCAGTGCCAGTGTAGCCTACACACCCACGCGCGCACGTATGCCCCTACTACCTGGACACAGCAGTCCAGCCTGTCACTTCTCCGCCCTTCCCTCATAAGAACTTGTTTAATCTTGTGCCTGGGACCAAAGCAGATGTTCGGTGGCGGACGTAACTGTCGCCCAAGGTGCAGATCACTATGCCGAGTAACAGATATTGTTGTGTCTGTGCTAGCCAGAACCAAAATTGCACTAGCTGTGCTTGTGTGAGAAACAACCAACCATGTGTGGCTTGCATAAAGGGAAACAATTGCCGCAACCCTTATAACCCTCACGGCAGGGAGCCGACACAGGAGGCCACAGTGGATATCACCGGGACCCAGCCGCCCGATGATAACCTAAATGATAGCAGTGAGTCTACTCAACCTCAAAATGTAGTACTAATTAACGTTGAACCAATAGTAGCAGATGTCCACGAGGTGAATGAGAGACAGCCACCACAGTGGAATGGCATGTTGATGGAAAATGCGGACATATGGGTTAAAGAAACTTATTCAGAAATTGTCAGGAGGTCGCCAGCAAACCTGTTTGAACCACCCAGGTGAGCGGCCACCAAAGAAATGATTCGGGAGATGATTCGTCTCATAACTGAGTACACTCAAGACCGCTTCCTTGCCCCTTTAGCTCTTCATATACTGGCAATAATACCACATCTATTCTGTCAGAGGACACACACAAAGACTAAGCATAAAGAAAATGTGGCAGCAATGAAGAGAAGATTGACACTGTGGCAGACTGGGGCCCTTGATGATCTCCTTTGTGAAGCAAGAACACTGCAGGAGAGACTAAAATCTGCAGGAGACGGAAATCAAAACACAGATGACGTTGCAAGAAAGTTTGGAAACAAAATGCGTGTGGGAAAAGTGTCTTTGGCGGTAAGATCTCTCACAGAGGAATCCACCGGTGGGGTCCTGCCAATAAACAGAGAGACATTAAAACAACTGAAAGAAAAACATCCCTCTGCAAGTGATGATGAAGGCATCAGGTTTCAGGGTGCCTATATCCCACCAAATGCTGTCCTGTTCGAGAAAATAACAGGAGGGATGGTGTGGAAAAAGGCACTGAAGACTCAGGGAGGTGCTGGCCCTTCAGGCCTGGATGCAAACGGATGGAGAGTCATCCTCAGCACAAACAAGTTTGGCCCCGTAGCAAGTGATCTCTGCACGGCCATTGCCGTCCTTGCAAGAAAGCTGGCATCCTCATGCTGCCATCACCTTCATGCTCTGACGGCCTGCCGCCTCATTCCCCTGGATAAGAATCCAGGATGTAGGCCAATAGGAGTGGGGGAAGTGCTGAGGCGAATCATTGGAAAATGCATAATGGAGGTGGTAAAGGATGATGTCAGGGCAGCAGCAGGGAACCTGCAAGTTTGTGCTGGCCAACAAGCTGGAGGGGAAGCTGCCATTCACGCCATGAGATTGATATTTGAGCAGCGCGATTGTGAGGCCGTTCTCCTGGTCGACGCTTCAAACGTATTCAATATACTTAACCGCAAGGCCGCACTGCACAACATCAAGATCAAGTGTCCAAGCTTTGCAATGTATGTTGAAAACTCCTATAGGAATCCATCAGACCTTTATATAGTAAACAACAAGGTTCTAAGAGGGGATACCATCATACAGTCAACAGAGGGAACAACGCAGGGGGACCCTGTTGCAATGGCAATGTATGCAATAGGCCTATCCGTGCTCCAACACACAATAAATTTTGAAAAAAAACGAAGGTCAAGCAAGTGGCGTACGCTGATGACCTTACAGGAGCAGGAAAAGTGGAGGACATCAAAAAGTGATGGGACCTGGTAACATCACTAGGCCCACAAATAGGGTACCACCCAAACGCCAGCAAGTCTTTCCTCATTGTGAAGCCCGATCATTATGAACGGGCAATGGAGGTGTTCGGTGGAAGTGAGGTCAAAATAACAAAGGATGGCCAAAGACACCTAGGCGCAGTAATCGGCACGACGGACTTCAAGACCGAATACGTAACTGGAAAGGTGAATGAGTGGGTTAGGGAAATCCAAGCTCTATCAGAGATTGCTAACACAGAGCCACATGCTGCTTTTGCAGCATTCACCCATGGAGTCAAGCATCGCTGGAACTACCTGATGCGCACTGTCGCTGATATTGGACCCCTCCTCCACCCCCTGGAAGAAGCTATCAGAGTCAATATCATTCCCAAGTTAGTGAAACACCCTCACCTAACCCCAGCAGAAAGATCACTCCTTGCACTACCACCGAGACTGGGAGGAATGGGACTAACCAATCCAGAGGAGATTACTGCCACTGAGCATCAAAACTCAGTTAAGCTCACGGCAGCCCTCACGGACCACATAATAGCTCAGAACGCAACAGGGGAGGAGGATACCAGGGAAGTAAACAAGATCCGAAGTTCCATTACGACAGAACGACAGCACTGCCAAAGCGACAAGTTGCAGCAACTATTGCTGCAAATTCCAGGGAATTTGAAAAAGAAAGTAGCTATAGCGCAGGAGGTAGGCGCCTCGAACTGGTTAACTACGTTACCAATAAGGGCAAATGGTTTCAGTCTCAATAAACAAGAATTTACAGATGCCATTGCTCTAAGGTACGGTTGGCCAGTAGAAGGTTTGCCCTCCCAATGCGTGTGTGGCTCTTCTTATGACGTCGATCACGCCATGGTGTGCAAGAAAGGGGGCTTCATATGTATGAGGCATGACAAAGTAAGGGATCTCACAGCAAATATGTTGAAGGAAATCTGCCGTGATGTCATGGAAGAACCGACCCTCCTTCCTTTGGACGGTGAGATCTTCCAACATAAGACTGCAAACACATCTAACAAAGCCCGTGCTGATGTCAGTGCTCGAGGATTCTGGAGGCGGGGACAGCGAGCTTTCTTCGACATCAGGATTTTTTATCCCATGGCCACATGTCACAGTAACTTAGTCTCTTGATGCTGCACACAGGAGGAACGAGAACGAAAAGATAAGGGCATATGGTGAGAGAATTCAAAACGTTGATCAAAGCAGCTTCACTCCTCTAGTGTTCACAACCTCTGGTGGGATGGGACCAAGTGCAAGATGTTTCTACGCCAGACTCGCGGAGGTGATCTCCGAACAGAAGCAGCAGCCCAGAAGTTATGTTACAGCCTGGATGAGATGTCGACTGTCCTTCTCTCTCCTTCGGTCGGCTTTGCTCTGCCTCAGGGGAACGAGAGCTTCGGCCCCAATGCCGACAACAGCTGCAGATATTGACTATGAGGCAACAGTCACTGAATGCCGCGGCGAAGGTGTGGCTATTGGGGGAGGCTGGAAAGTAGTAGTAGTAGGAGTAGGAGTAGTAGTAGTAGTAGTAGTAGTAGTAGTAGTAGTAGTAGTAGTAGTAGTAAAAATAATCAAGGCAACAAGCGTCAGTGGTCGTACAGGTATATTATAAACAAGACTTTCCCCTGCTCACCTGTGTTCACCTTTAATCACCTTTACCGTCTCTTATTCGGACACGATTAACAGCCTCTAACGTGTAAGTAATAGGATAGTTGTGGTAATTACAATTTATCTGAACACATCAACAAAAATTAGTAGGGACAGTGGCGTTAACAAAGAGGATATTACTTAGTTAAATTGTAAATAACTTGATATATCACTGGTGTAATGTTTTCATGATATGTGGGTAGGTTTCACGTGCTGTTTTGGTAGGTAAGGTCCCCTGCCACCCTGGTAGGTAGGTAGGTAGGTAGGTAGATACCCACGCTACCCTGGTAAATAGGTAGGCAGGCAGGGTCTCACGCTAACAGACTCTTTTAGTAACTCGGTTGATCGATCAACTGTAAACTGTGTTGGTAGCAACGGGTGGAATACTCTCTCATATATTATTTAGTTAAATGTCGCCGTTGCCTCTTTGGTGGTCACATCCAGCACTGTTGATCACACTCACGGTAGATTGATACTCCTTGTCTCTCTTCACGGGGATGGACGAAGGGGGGAGAATTAGACGACTGATGGTGCTATATATGTAGGTCTGTCTCTCCTGGTAGTATTAACACTAACCAAACTACTACCACTATTACTATTGATACGACTATTTTTACTAATGAAAATAACCAGATAATGACTTTACCGGACATCTTTGATGAAATTACTTTACTATTAACTATTGTTGTATACCTACACGGTCTATATAAACCGTTTATCGGAAATTATCATGTAGATAGATAAGAAATTACCATTGCAATAAACATAATTGCCAACTAGACATAATCCTGACAGCTTTGTCCTCTTGTTCAACCTTACTACTGTACAACCCATGTTGTACATGTACTGCTCCCCCATTATACTTATGTTTTTCAATTCCAACGTAATTTATGTATATACTTATAATAAAAAAAATAAACTAAAAACAAATAATAAATAAATGAAATAAATAAATATTGAAGTGATAACCGTGGTAACATTATGAGATGTTCTTATTACCACTGTCACGTGCCTGTAACTCTTAGGAACACGCATGTGGTGTGGTATCTGTTTACTCCTCCACTACACACAAGCTATTAATAACTTGTTATTTTTACTATTATCTTATTGTTGTTCTTAGTTACTTAGGTTAATTGTATATCTATGTATGTCATTAATATGCATCATTTGTGTTACTCTGTTAAGTCAAACTAAGAGTAGTATTAATTAGTTATAGACTATTTGGCAACTGTCCTGGGTCACGTGAGCTAAGACGCTTCTCACTCATATTCTGTGTGGCCAGAGACTCTCTAGTAAACCCTGGTATAGGCAGGACATGTCCACATCGAGTCTAGCCTCGACACTTGCCCAGTACAGAGGTGCCTTGTTCAGTCATCTACAATACCCTAGTGGTATCTGGTAATTAGTGGCACGTTAAGTTAGGCCTAGGAAGGGATCCTGGTGTTAAGGAATCTCCTATTTGGTAGGAAATAACCAGTTGGTTGTGATTGCTGTGTATATATTGTAATGTCTGCGTTTAATATAGTTAATGTTAATTAGTATTCATTTGATCTAACTCCTTAACGGTATATTTACACGTTTCCGGCATCACTCTTATTTTAATATACAATCACTTATTCCCTTAAATTCCATGGTTGCTAGACAGTACTCCTTTAAGAACATAAATTGAATTATTCAATCATCTCCCAATTTGTGACTCACTTACTTGTGGGGATAATTATTGCCGTGTTCCCTGTTTGTTCCTTTATTTGATGATAACTTGGGGTAGGTTTCACTCCCCAGGTATAAAGGATATTGGGATCACAACACCACCATGCTATTGTACTATTACAGATGATACTAAATGTTACATAATACTTCCTTGAGATAAATGTACAGTATATATCAGGTGCCTCAAAGAGAACTCAGGTTCTCAACTGGCTCAGCCATGTTGTTTTGTTATTATTATCCACTCTGTACCTGTCTTTTTCTGGCTAAATAAACTGTTCCAATTCAATTCAATTTAATTGTATACCTGCATTATCTATATACATGCTCAACCAACTGTAAACTTGTATGGTAAACTTACTAAATAATATTAATAATTACCATGATTAGAATTATTATTATTACTACTACTAATAAATATAATAATAATAATAATAACAATAATAATAATAATAATAATAATAATAATAATAATAATAATAATAATAATAATAATAATAATAAAATAGTAATAATAATAACAATAATAATAATAATAATAATAATAAAAATAATAATAATAATAATAATAATAAAATAGTAATAATAATAATAATAATAATAATAATAATAATAATAATAAAATAGAAATAATAATAATAATAATAATAATAATAATAATAAAATAGTAATAATAATAATAATAATAATAATAATAATAATAAAATAGAAATAATAATAATAATAATAATAATAATAATAATAATAATAATAAAATAGTAATAATAATAACAATAATAATAATAATAATAATAATAATAATAATAATAATAATAATAATAATAATAATATTAATAATATTAATAATAATAATAATATCATTAAATCCATTAACCAACACTCATTCACTCCACACACGACAGTAGACGGTAAGGAAGGTGACACATGGGACAGTAAAACAATATCGACTATAAACAGAATAGACGGTAAAAACTAATTGCCTCAACGCTGCCGTCTCCACATTCACCAAGACAGACACGAACGGGTATACGGTGTTGATGGGTAACTGTCTGCTTCTGTCTAATTGTTTGTTTCTGTCTAACTGGTGTACGGTGTGAGGAAAGTTCATAAATTGGAGGAAAAAACAAGGATGTGAATAACTCAACTGTAGACAGTGACAGAAAAGTGCCAAGACAGGTAGAAATATCCTCCCCCCCCACACACACAAATTAAATTATCAGTATTATCCAATTTATTATGTAAACTCGTGACAAAACCACAACCTTTTTATAATTTTGTTGTTATTAAATAAAAACTGTAAATAATAAGTTAATAAATAATGAAGAGTTTATTATATGGTATAAAATGATCTGCCTGGTGGTGGAGAGTTGAGTTCTACCAAAGGGTCAGTCACCTCAGCTCAGGGCAGGACGAAGTGAAAGAAGAAAATGGTAGATTTTATATCATTCTAGAGAGAGACGAGTTATGATTTACACTGTGTGGTGGTGTGGTTTTTGCACTGTGTCGTGCACTTCTGCCTGGTATTAATCCTGTTTCTCAGCAAAGTCAGGAGAAGTGGCCCTGTTGTCCTGTGTTCATTATTAATACTTTTATAAGGCTCAGAATATATTACACTATTAACCCACTGAACGAGACGCTCCCCAGGTCTAGACACACAAACACCCGTAACAAGATTATTCCTCGTAACTAAAGGTGTACAAATATACCACACTGTTTAACTCTAGATAAAACACAACAAAATTCCCCGAAACAAACAATTACTCTACCTTAACTACTTACGTTCATTAAACACTAATCACTATTAAGTTAATATGTAGTTTGTTTCTCGTCCATATTTTTCATTCCTTAATAAAGTTTCAAAACACGGTAGAGGAGTGAGATAAGCCATGATTTAATTCCAAACTTCACACCCTGATTGTCACTTTACCTGGAGCTGCAATAAACCTGTCGTTTTGATGACTTTTTTTAAGTTTGTGTCCGTCGATGTGTAATGGCGGCGTTAGTATTATAACGTATTGAGTGTAATGAATGTAATTAGACTCACTCTCACCTGTTGTGTTCACCTGGGGAAAATCACAAACAAGTACTGATAATTTTTTTTAAACCACTAGATCGTCAATCGGCCAAATAATAAACCATTAATATCAAATAACATACATACATAAACCAGCATGGATATCTTACAACAATTTCTAAATGTGTGGATAAAGTAACTTAAACCACTATCCCACACAGGAAGCTCCGTATCAACACACCTTCACGATACAGGTAAATAATATATGTGTTTTACTCTCAGTCAACATGATCCTCACTACAGTAAAGAAGATAAGCTTATAAATGTAGTTATGTCAGAGTACTTGTTGTTCCCTGATACTACCACCTACTACAGCCATGATGATGATGATGTAATGTGCACCTGTAGTAATGTGTGTGTGTGTTTGTGTGTGTGTGTGTGTGTGTGTGTGTACTCTTCGTCGTTTGTTTTGTTCGTGTCCGTAGCGGCTGACATGACAGTTAGTACAGTATACACGGACCTACATGTATACACAAACCTCAATACACACACACACACACTTCACTGATGGACTAATTCAAACAATATTCTCTACAACTACAATAATACAGCCTGTAACCGAGTGATCTTATTTTTAGGCTACAGCTGAACCAAGATCAAGATCACAACTATGAACTTAAAGAATACACAACATTAGGCCTTCCCCGAACACTGGGTGACGCTCAAACACCCAGAGCAAGTGACACAGTACACCACTAGGCCACAGTAGCCAGAGATGACAACCACCATTACAAAGACTATCAATCTCTGACTCGATACCAAACAGGTTGTGTACACGAGACTGTGCCAGAGTTACAGGTGTTTTGGGCAGTATATATATTGATGACCCTGAGCCTGGACACACTATATAGGCGACGTGAGTTACAGTATTGCCCATGCTCACTATATCCTCGCCTGGCTTGACAACCTCCGCTTACCAACATGTCGTCCCTCCTTGACCAGATATCCCTCATCCTATAGAGACAGGCCTGGCACTTGACATTAATAGAGACCTGCCACACTTTGCCATAAACAGATGAGCTGTACCGCACTTCACCACCCCCACACACACGCACGCACTCATAATCCTGTCGCTGTATGTAACTCTGGTTGGAAACCCAACACCCTTCAGGCACTTACGTCCCACGGTGGAGAGCCACGACGGCAAAGTATGAACCTGCATGTTTCTGTCGGGCGCTGTAAACGCCCTTTTGTGCTTCTGCCCAGACAGGATGCGGTGCCCACAACCAGTTTCTCGCGGTGTGTAAATCTGAAACGGCAGGTTCTCTAATATTAATAACCCCCCACCACCCTCACCTCTACAACCCACCCCCACCCCCACCCCCCTTAATAACCTAACCCCACACCCCCACCCCCCACACCAATTTCACCTCATTAAACCCCACACAACAACCAACCCTTTCCCAGGTCAGATCACCAAAAGTTCGTACGAAATTTTCTGTTTAACTGGAGATATGAGAAGGTCTCTGATTGGCTACCTTAAGGAAACCACAACGAAGGATTCTCAGTCTTTTTAGAAGAAGGCCAGGTTAGAAGAAGTTAGGTTAGGTTACTTATTGAACACATTGTAATGATAAAAACAAAAGAAGTTATCCCAATTTCACATTAACCTCAGTTGCGTTCGCGTGTTAAGGGTTACTTGAATGATTATCCTTGCTTAGCGTGACTCCTCTCTCTCTCACACACACACACACACACGATGACCTTGACCGTTGTCCCATATTTTGCCAATACAATATGTGACCATTTTAGCCCCAGGCAGATATACTGGGCAATATGTCGTGAAGAGCAGATGAAAATTATAGATGGTAGAGTCGAAACAGACAGACAGACAGACAGACAGACAGACAGACAGACAGACAGACAGACAGACAGACAGACACACAGATAAACAGGCAGAAGCATAGACAAAAAAAGGCAGAGCAGACAGAGACACAGACAGATAGACAGACAGACAAACCAAATCGATTACTATACGAAACAACAGCTTCAATTTACGTAGTAATAAATAGACAGACAGACATTAAAGTTTATCAGGTTGCGAGAGAGAGAGAGAGAGAGAGAGTACAGTAGTTGTTTCTGTCGACATTGTTCTGTCATCAGGTAAAATGTGTCTCTACATCAATAAAACTTATGTATTGATGAGTGGCACTGTGGTGGTTGGGTGGCACTGTGGTTGGGTGGCACTGTGATGGATGGGGTGGCACTGGGTGGTGGGTGTGGTGGTTATGGGTAGCACTGTGATGGATGGGTGGGACTGTGGTGAAAGGGTGGCACTGTGGTGGTTATGGGTGGCGCTGTGGTGTTTGGGTAGCACTGTGATGGAAGGGTGGCACTGTCCTTTATATCTGTCATAGTCATGTACAAGTGCCACTCTAATGTACGAGTGCCACTGTCATGCATGAGTGCCACTGTCATGCAAGGGTACTACTGTCATGTATTGGCACCAGTACAATACAAACGTTGTATTGTTATGTATGGATGCCAGTATCAAGGCACCAACACTACCATACACAAACAATAGTGACAGCAGTGTGAGCAGAAATAACGGTATGAGAAGCAGAGATCCTCCAGCGGTGTGTGTGTGTGTGTGTGTCAGTACATTATGATCTTCTAACACGTCAACCACAACTTTTACCCTGGAGCGAGAAGTTATAAATATGGTCCTTTCGTTTATATATCCACTGTTGGCCACAAATCTCAAACCTTTTATTATTTGTATTATTTTCTCACAAAGGCATCACCATCACCCATCACGATCTATTAACAAAAGCCTTCTTACGTTAAAGTCACAGTGTAATCTGGCGGCCATTTTTATCTCCATCTGGGGATAAGAGTGCCATAACAGTAGTTTTTTTCGTGTAATTTCAACCCAAAGTTAGCCAATAAGATGGGAGGAATATTTTAACTTACGAGCCTTCGAAAATTCATCTTTACTGTCGTTCCTTAAGTGTGCCAGTTTGATATATTCTCATATTACCAATTAGAGAGGGGGGAGGGGGAAGGGAGGGTAAGGGAAGGTAAGGGAGGTAAGGGAGGGGTAAGATAAGGGGATAAGGGAGGATAAAGGGAGGTTTATTACACAATCACCTGGGAGTTAGTCACCTGTGAGGCAACTAGACTAAGTACACAAGGTGATGTAATGTAGAGGTGAAGGTTTTTACCCAGTGTGGTTAAGTACTGTAATCATTTGGAAACTCTGTACCTGTAACCTGACGACCTGTACCTGCGCATGTACCCTTACCTGCATCTCGTTCTTTGGTATTGTCTCTTGTTGATACTTGTACTCTTATTTATCTTTATATGTCCTTATATATAACTGTACTTGTCCTTGTATCTGCACCGCACCTACATTAATCTGTACCTGAACTTAATTATGTACCTGCATCTACATCTACCTGTATTTGTACCTAACTGTATCTGCCTGTTAACTGTATCGTTATTTACTAATCGCCAAAACACAGGAAGGAGTGACCTCATCAAGAACACAGATTACGGAGCGTGTTTATTTATGTACCAACAACATCCTGGGGGCAGCCAGTGTCGTTCTGATCCACCAGGTGAGTCCCGATATAAATTAAGTGTCATACCTTAATGAAAACAGTGCCTCCGATTTGAATTATCCCGATTTCAACCTCCGATAACAATCGATTTTTTTACAAGTCAGAAGCATACATTCATTAATACTAAGCTTTAAAAAATATAAAGCTGATTAAAACGTACTAAAACATTATACTCGATCTTGTCCACACTGGGGAAAAAAAAGACGACTTTCTTAATACGTAAACTATAGGACTTACGAATGCACTTATCAGGTTTTTATTCACAGGAGTTTAAACTTTATTTATCCATTATTATTATCTCTATTCGTAGCTCTAATTTCATAGCTGAATAAACTGTTTTAACTACACTAATACCATTTCAACTTAGGGTGTTTTCCTTACCTCTCTCTATGGTCAAAGGGGTTGGTAGGATGCTCTTGCTTACGTCACCCAACCAATCGTCTCTGAAGGTTGACAACTCTAAGTCTATGTACCTGTATTTGTATCTGTACCTGTAATTGTATCTGTACCTGTACTTGTATCTAAATGAACATATATAATTAAGGAAGAGTCTCAGGGTAATTGTGTTGACCTCTTGGAGTAAATTATTTTGTTTTATCTTAAGTTAGTTTGGTTAAAGGATTTTTTTATATATTCATTTACGAGGAAAATACAACGTAGGAACTTTGAGAATCCAGGTGGTGTTTTGAGAGAGAGAGAGAGAGAGAGAGAGAGAGAGAGAGAGAGAGAGAGAGAGAGAGAGAGAGAGAGAGAGAGAGAGCAATAATAATGATGATAATGATAAGAATAATGATGTTTAGGCAACCTTCCTCTTCCATGGAAGAGAAAAAATGAAAACGAAGAAAAAAACATTGAATAGATAAAGAAAAAAAACATTAAGGAATCGCAAAGAACTTTATCCCATGATGAGAAAACTGATAAATATTGTAAATCCCAGAATATCAGGTGTGGTTTGTAGCAGCCATCTTGTTCACCTGTGACAATTGGGTAACAGTCAGGTGATAATTTTTGGTGCTTCCTGGCGTCGGGGTGGGGGGAGGAGGGGGGGGATGGTGACCTTTTATCGATGACCTATGACCTGACCTTAATTCTCGCCGATGTTGACGAAAATTGTGTTTGGGAGAGTTATTACCGAGATCGACCAGCTGTGACATTTTGGTCGAGATTGGATCGAATTTGTGGATAGTAGGACGTAGAGACACAGACAAGGATACAGATACACAGAGACACAGACAAGGATACAGATACACAGAGACACAGACAAGGATACAGATGCACAGAGACACAGACAAGGATACAGATACACAGAGACACAGACAAGGATACAGATACACAGAGACACAGACAAGGATACAGATACACAGAGACACAGACAAGGATACAGATACACAGAGACACAGACAAACTCGATAGATGATAATTCTTGGATTTCGCCACAGATAATTAGGGCAAAGTCCCTCATGAATGATATTACCAGATGAGACGATGAAACACACAGTCTATGCCAGCTGGGAGTTTCGTCCGTGAGACCAGAGAGTGGATCGGTGTCAGCCAGGAAAAAGTGGGTCATCGCTGACGTCAAGTGAGCTGACTCAGTGTCAGTCCCAAGCTGGTCGGGGAGGAGTTTAAATTCGCCAAAAAAAACAAAAAACATATATAATTCCATACATTATTTCTTTCTCGGTAACTGTGCTAAAGACAACACATCTAATATGGTAGTTTCTTGAGGCAATTACGACGACATTATTGGCTGCCGTCCTTGGGTCAAAGGTTAACTGCGCCACTTAATGTGTGTTGTTACCACCAGTCTGAGGAGAATTAACCTTTGAGAATCCGTCTTAACATGAGGAAATTACGTGACTGTTCTCTCTCATATCTCCTGCACGAGGAAAATTCACAGACCCACGTAAGATCCCGGTAAGCTACTGGTGAGGGCTAACTGTCAACAGTTGAGTGAGTGAGTGAGTGAGTGAGTGAGTCTAAAGCAATTCCAGCCCTGTTCAACCTTGGCTCGCTGGTATCAGTAGTTACCTTAACCCGTGGTGGATTGTGCGGCGTCACAGTGACACATGTGAGCTGATACTACACGTGTTGCCAGAGGACGGGTGGGAAGCTCTTCCATCATCTTCACTGACAACTAGGTAATGGGGCCTCGTATACGACACTCAGGTGGTCTGTCTGTCGAATTGTTCCTCCTTCCATCATCGTACAATACTTCCTCTTCCCATCACCTCACAACACTCACCTTCCTCTCCCATCACCTCTCCTCCTCCTCTCCCATCACCTCGCAATTCACTAGAGTCGGTGCAGCGAAGAATGACAAAAATGATTCCGGGACTTAGAAACCTTCCATATCAGGATAGGTTAAAGAAACTAAACTTGCATTCCCTAGAAAGACGAAGAGTGCGGGGAGATATGATAGAAGTATTTAAGTGGGTGAAAGGAATCAATAAAGAGGCTATAGATAAAGTTCTTATAATATCCGAGCAGGATAGGACTCGGAGCAACGGATTCAAGTTGGATAAGTTCAGGTTTAGGAGGGAGATAGGAAGGAACTGGTTTACAAATAGGGTGGTGGACGAGTGGAACAAGCTTAGCAACTTTGTAGTAAGCGCTGGAACGCTGGAAAGTTTCAAAGGGAGGCTAGATAGATTCATGGATGATAGAGAGTGGTAGTAACTCTCGACAGGAGCTGCCATGCACAGGCCAACCGGCCTATTGCAGACTCCCTATGTTCTTATGTTCTTATGTAACCCTCTCCTCTTCCTCTCCCATCACCCCACACCCCTCTCCTCCTCCTCTCCCATCACCTCACAACACTCACCTTCCTCTCCCATCACCTCTCCTCCTCCTCTCCCATCACCTCTCCTCCTCCTCTCCCATCACCCCACACCCCTCTCGTCCACCTATGACAATGATTAATTCTCAAAGGCTCTTCCGTTAACAATTTTCCTCGTAAATGGAGAAGCACGTAAATGGAAGGTTTATATGTTAGTGTTTTCTCTCGTAAGTAAAGATGCTAGAACACAACTGGCTCACCTAACCTAACCTAACTGGCTCACTTAACCTCAGATACACAGACAGATTTTCAAAAGTTCGTTAATGGACTTTTTGGGGGGGGTATAATTCAAGATGTAAAGAACAACAATATTTAAAAAACAAAAACAACAACAACTTAGAGTGTGAATGATGGACACGTGATCAAAATGGCACCATAACTACAATGAGACTTTACCTTAATTACATTCATTTGATTTACCTGAAGATCCACCCCCCCCTAGTGTCCTTTCTCTCCAGTAAATTTCACTTCAAGACTAAACACCTGAACGTTACCTGGGGAGGTTAGGTTACGTTACGTTACGTTAGGTTATGTCAGGTTAGAATAGCGTTAGGTTAGATTATATTAAGTTAGATTAACGTTAGATTAGGTTAGGTTATGTCAGGTTAGAATAGCGTTAGGTTAGATTATATTAAGTTAGATTAACGTTAGATTAGGTTAGGTTAATATTGAATAAGGTTAGGTTATATTATACTAGGTTAGATTATCATTAGGGAAGTTAATCTTGAAGTGGAAGATACTCGGGGTGGTGGGGGGGGGGATGTTCAGGTGAACCGAATATTCGAATGTACTCAGGAGACCCGGACGAAGCTAAAACCTGGAACACAACTCGAATTTCCACACTAACTCCGATGCAAGTTTACTTTAATTAGGTTAGGTTAAGTGACCTCAGTTCATTGGTTCGTGGTTTTGTTTACAGTTTTATACCACTAGCCACGTCTCAGGTCAATTCATATACATCACAAGGTCAAAGGTCAAGTGAGATTTCATTATTCAGACAGTAATATTTAAGAATGGGTGATGACAGGACCAAGGAAAGTCATGTTGGTATTTCTTCAACTACCGACTGAAATATTCGGTTTTAAAACGTTTTGATTCTGTGTGTGTGTGTGTGTGTGTGTGTGTGTGTGTGTGTGTGTGTGTGTGTGTGTGTGTGTGTGTGTGTGTGTGGTAGTACAGCGAGCATTGGTATATACAAATGATATGAAAAATGTTGTGAATGAATGAATGAATGAATGAGGAAGGTATGATTCACGTTGTAAACTGTATGTTGTAAATTGAAGACATGAACAAATACACATATGGATATGTCTACTTGCTGCGTCTTGACATGTTACACACACACACAGACATACAATATTAACTACAGTCTTATCCTACATCACTGGCACCTTGTCAAATATTTTCTACTCCCAGTGACCCAACTCACATCAGACAGAGAGGAGGAAACAAGGCAACAGAGAGATGAATAAATTATTGTCAGCATTTCCCCCAAAAAGTAGGATTTATTCTTCTGGATACGTGAACAGATATTTGAGAGATTTACATATCATTACTTATTCCATTTGTGTAGTAACAAGAGCATTGGTGTTACATGAAGCGACGGCGGCGGGGAAGACTATATAGAGATTCATATAGTTTATACAGATACATTAGGATACATAAAGATACATGGATGAAATACAAGAGCTGTAACATTAACGAGGCGATCTGGTTCTTTAAGGTGATTCGCTTAATAGATTCATAAAGGTCAATTAGAATTATCAGGTTAAATGTAAGTTAAGTAGAGAGTATAAGGAGAGTCACGTCTATAACAACAACAGGTCAAAAGTATAAGGAAAGTAACTTCTACAGCACCATAATATTGTTTCCTTAACCCATATACATCGAAAATAAAACCAAACCCAAATCATTTATACAATTACGTAGAATCAATTTAAGACTCATCTCAAACATAATCCACAAACACAACTTAACTATTAGTGTCCCCAAAACTAAGATTATCTCGTGGCTCTACCATCTCGCAATGCCATTCTGTTCTCGGAGGTTCGCGCGAAGATGCTCTACACGTAAGAACATACATAAGAACATAAGAATGGAGGAGCAGCGGGCCTATTGGCCCATACTGGGCAGTCCCGTTTACACCCAACCCCTATTGCTCATATAAGCATCCAACCTATGTTTGAAGCTATTCAGCGTATTCGAGTTAATGATGATATTTGGTAACTTGTTCCATTCATCCACTACTCTGTTTCCAAACCAGTGTTTACCTATTTCACGCCTAAATCTAAATTTGTCTAATTTAAAACCATTGCTACGAGTTTGCTCCTGGTTGGATAGATTGAGTACCTTTGTAATGTCCCCTTTGTTTAGCCCTGACTTCCACTTATACACCTCTATCAGGTCGCCCCTCGCTCTACGTTTCTCGAGGGAGTGCAAATTAAGATGCTTTAACCTGTCTCTATACTCAAGGCTCCTAATGCCCGGGATTAGTCTTGTCATTCTCCTCTGAATTCTTTCCAATGATTCTATATCCATTCTGTAATAAGGTGACCAGAACTGAACTGCATAATCCAGGTGTGGTCTCACAAGGGCAAGATACAGTTTTAAGATGACCTCGCTAGTCTTGTAACTAACACTCCTTTGTATGAACCCAAGTACTTTATTAGCCTTGTTACGAGCAAAAACACATTGTTTATTTGGCTTAAGGTTCCTGCTTATCATTACTCCTAAATCTCTCTCGCAGTCGGATTTCTCTATGGCATCGTTGTTCATCTGGTATCTGGTTTCCCTGTTTACATCTCCTATACTGAGTACTTTACATTTGTCCACGTTGAATTTCATCTGCCATTTTTCAGACCATTCGAAAAATTTTTTTAGATCTTCCTGTAGTTTTGCTGAGTCCTCGTCAGATTTAATAACCCGTCCAATTTTAGTGTCACCAGCAAATTTACTTATGTTGCTGTCTATGCCGATATCTATGTCGTTTATGTATATAATAAATAATAATGGTCCAAGTACTGAGCCTTGGGGAACTCCACTTGTGACTTTGCTCCAATGGGACTTAGTGCCGTTAATGCTCACTCGCTGTTTCCTGTCCTGTAACCACGCCCTAATCCATTTAAGGATGTTACCTTTGATGCCATGTGCTTCTACCTTTCTAATTAGTCTTTCGTGGAGGACTTTGTCGAAGGCTTTGCTAAAGTCGAGATATACCACATCATAATTGTCCACCGATTCGAAAACTGATGAAAAGAATGTTAATAGATTAGTTAGACAAGAACGTCCTCTTGTGAAGCCATGCTGGGAATCATTGATCACTCAGTGCTTCTCCAGGTGATTTCGAATAGAGTTTGAAATGATTGCTTCCAGTAATTTGCCTACTATTGATGTTAGACTGATTGGGCGGTAGTTAGAGGATAGTGATCTATCCCCCTTCTTGAAAATCGGTATTACATTCGCTATCCTCCAGGATTCTGGTACTACACCTGTTTTTAAGGACATGTTAAACAACTTTGCTAAGGGCATACTAAGCTCTTCCTTACATTCCTTTAATACTCTGGCAAATATCTCATCAGGACCCGGTGACTTATTAGGCTTTAGTTTGTCTATTTGCTTACTAACATCGTTACTAGTCACTACTATCTCGCTTAATTTGTTTTCTTCACTACATCTGAATAGAGTCGGTGCCTCGAGTATCATGTTTAAATTTTCGGTGGCCAAGGTTAAAGTCGCCTACTATACAGACTTTGTTGTGTATGGAAGTCCTGCGCATTTCATCCCAGATAAGTCGCTCATTGACTTTATCAAGATTGGGGGGTCTATATATTACTCCTGTGATTAATTTTTCCCTACCGTCGCTTAATTCTATCCAAATTGTTTCTGTATTCCGCTCAGTTTTTATTTCCTTATTTATTTCACACTTCAGATTATCCCGAACATAGATTGCTACTCCGCCTCCTTTCCTGGTCTGCCTATCGGTATGGAACAATTTGTAACCCGCAATTTGGTATTCGACTGGTAACTCACGTGTGTCTAGGTTGATCCATGTTTCAGTGAATGCTATTATATCGATTTTTTCGGTACATACCAAGGCCCTAATATCATCCATTTTGTTTCTCATACTTCTACTGTTCGCGTAGTAGACATTTAAGTTAGTCGTGTTCCGAGTCCTCCCTTTACTGCGTTTAGTTTTAAACTCCCTGTTTAATTTAGTTTTGTCATCATTCCTAACACTATTTCCCTGTAATCTTTTACTTTGTTTACCCGCTCCCACTGCAGTTTCCCCCATCCCCGTGCCCATATGTTCCCCTAGCAGTTTAAAGACTTCGATATCCTTTGAACTGCCCCCTCTAGAGACCCAGCCAGGGTTGCCACCCCATCCCGAGACAGGTGCACCCCATCCCTAGCATAAAGGTCCCTTCTGCCGTAGAAGTTGTCCCAGTTGTTAATGAATGGGACCGATATTGACTTGCAATATCTGTCAAGATGGTCGTTGACACCAACCGCCCTTGACAACCATTCACTGCCAACTCTCCTTCTAGGCAGGACACGGCATATGATAGGGATCCCTCCCTTAGACCTAATACGATCTATAGCTGCCTTGAACTTATCGAGAAGCTCCTCGCTCCTACACCGGCCAATATCATTGCCTCCTGCACTGAGGCAGATAATGGGTTTGTTCCCATTACCAGACAAGATATTGTCCATCCTGTCAATTATATCCCCCACCCCAGCTCCTGGCAAACACACCCTCATCCTATTTTTGTTTTTACCACAAAAGGCCCTGTCCATGTACCTTACCTGTGAGTCACCAACAATTAAAGGCTTTATTCCTTCCTTGTCATCCCTTTCCCTGACTGTACTAACGTCCAATTCGTCTATCAAGGGACTGAACGAGTTGGTACACTTAGCTGTTGTTGTCGTTGTTGTCGTATCCTTGATGTACTTCTTCACCACCAGCTTGGTCCTCCCACTCCTCACAACTTTCCACTCGCTTGAGTTTTCGACAGACACTGGCTTTCCCTGTCCAGCCTCCCCTTTTAATCTCGCCAGCTCTTCTTTTAATTTCAGGTTCTCTAACGTGGCCCTCTCAATTTCTTCCTTGGCCCTCGCCAATTCTTCCATGGACCACTCCAGTTTGGTCAACAAACTCACACAACCAAGACCACACGTAGCACTGGCCATATCTGATAATTATCCCTCGGGAGCTAACCCTGCCGTGACCTTTCCCCTAGTGAGGTCAGAACACCTGATTATCGTACATAAGATATAAAGTATCGTATATAGAGGCTTTGGTGAACGTGGCATCTGTGTTATTGTTATTGAGATTTTCCCTTCCTAACTTATTCCATTTCTGTATTTAGCATTTAATCTTTTCCTTACTGTTTTTCCTCTTCTTCTCTCGTCTGTTATCGTTACTCCTCTCCAAGTTTTGTGAGGAGGACAGTGACAGTGAAAGTGACAGGGGACAGTGAGGTAAAATAAGCGTAGAAAGTGACAGGAAAGTGTTAAGATGACAATTAGAAATATCCACACATATTTGTTTATATGTTTAATTTACATAGTATAGAAAAGTGAATCCTGTCACCCACATTGACTCACAACGTTTTATATCAATTATCTTTTCGATCTAAGAAGTCATTAGTATTTCTTCCGCTGGCCGGAAGGGTAATCGGAAAAAAATGGCACCGGGAAAAATGGCACTGGAAAAAATGGCACTAATGTCAAACTAGGAAAAAATTATAATAATGACGATGATGATGATGATGGTGGTGATGATGATGATGATGATGATGATGATGATGATGGTGGTGATGATGATGATGATGATGATGGTGGTGGTCGCTTTTAATTGATACGTTTCTTTTTCCTTTGCTGAGACACGGGCCGAGGCTGTTGGTCTTCACATTGTGGTTAAAGTAAGAGGAGGAACGATGGCAGTACTTGTGTGTGACGTGATCAGCAGAGAAACAACACACAGCAGCAATCTCTGGTCTCTTGAGATTCACGGTACACATCTGACTAAGGTAGGACGAAACTTATGAACGAGTATTTTTGTTAAGAGCGACAACTGCCTCATATACATTCTGTAGCAACAAATTCTCTTTCTAATATAACAATTATAAGTCATGTTATTTTAGTTTCCTTGATTTTTTAGCATTTTTTTTTTCAGGATTACATTAGATGGGTGATGACTTACTCCAATTTCACTAAAGCTCGTAAATTGATGATAAGAAACTGCAGCTAACAGACTGAGTAAAATCCCAAACACAATAGTACAGTATTCACGTCTAACACGACATTCAAATGACACCAAGACTCCAGTTATTTTATTAATATCTCACAATGTAAGTTTAGTGAGACAGCTAAGGTACGAAGTCTTCATTAGTTAAGACTCTGTTTATACAGTTTGTTTACCTTGGTTACGTCCAATAATACACCAAGCCAACACCCACAAGAAGCTCTGGAAACAATGCGCTCAGTTTCCTCGTTGTCTCCATCTGTGTGTGTGTGTGTGTAGGTTCCTGACAATGTTATCCCGGCATCACACACACACACACCTCAAAAGAGTTTTAAACAACTTGTCTAAAATATCTACAGCCTTTGTCACAGGGACGATGATGTGGTTATCGTGTAGTTAACAATGGAGTTTTGTCAGTCTCCCCTTATAAAATATTTCTTATAGGTGAAAAGTAAGACGGTTAATTAACCCTTAGAAAGAAAGAAGTAGGTTAATATCTTGAGAGAGAGAGAGAGAGATAGAGAGAGAGAGAGAGAGAGAGAGAGAGAGAGAGAGAGAGAGAGAGAGAGAGAGAGAGAGAGAGAGCAGTGGGAAAATAACACAATACACAGACATCACTCACTGTATACGTAAATGTCAACTCTGGGTATCATAGTCACAAGACATAAACTTTTAACTAAACAACACAGTTTCAACCTCCACTTTACATCTTCCTGAGTTAGGGATACATTACTTGCATTAACTACTGAAGAAGGAGTCATTGGTCATCGATCTTTAATGTTTTGATATAAGTATTGGTCATCGATGGGAATTCTGAACTTCAACACCACAACACGTAACACAATCTCCAAGAGTGAGAGACAACAGTTAGGATCTGTGTCTGGACTGTAAGGACTTTATTCACGAAGACTTTTTTTATGGTATTAAGTTCACTCTCAATATCCCGAGGACCAGGTGTAAGAATGGCTATATAAAGACTCACTGTGTCATTGTTCCAACCATCTGTACCTCATATCCACAGCTTGAATCCACAGAGATCCTCTAAGTGTACTTCCTTCCCTAGCGGTGATGTCTCATACTGTACCAAGTTAACGTAGAATCAGTTAGAGTTTCAATGTCATTTTGGTAATTATTTACATGTTTATCTTAAGGTAACCAACAACAAACCCTTAAAATAATCTGTCCCAGAGTTCATTTACAGTCGTGACATCCAAACAAGATGTCAATAAAAACGGTGGAAAGTCAGCGTCCCAGAAGCCATCAGAGTGTGCCAGGAACTGAAGAACTCAACACATGAAGTCCTTATGTATATTGTGAGCCAAGGCAATAGAATCTGTATATTTAGGTATGGGTTATGTTACAGTAGGTACAGGGTAATTCAAAATAGATTCAGGATACTTCAAAATAGATACATAATAGATGAATCAGCTTAAAGCAAACAGAAAGGTTACTTCGCCATTTTGCATCACATGAATCTCTTTTTTGGGGGAAGCACAGACGTCAAATACGATCAGAGAGGCTCAGTTTGTTATGTTGGCAGAGATGGTAATGGTGTTAGTGGTGGTGTTAAGGGGTAAAGTTAATGGTGATGTTAGTGGTGAAGTTAGTGGAGTTAGTGATGGTATTAGTGGTGAAGTTAGTGGTGGTGTTAGTGATGGTGCCAGTGGTAGTGTTAGCGGTCGCATTGTGTTAGCGGTGATGGTGTCAGCGATGGTGTTGTGTTAGCGGTAGAGTTTGTTAGCGATGGTGATAATGGTGTTAACAGTGATGGTGTTAGCGGTGGTGTTGTGTTAGCAGTAGAGGTGTTAGTGAAGGTGATAATGGAGTTAGCGGTGATGGTGTTAGCGGTGGTGTTGTGTTAGCGATAGTGGTATTAGCAGTGGTGTTGTGTTAGCAGTAGAGGTGTTAGTGAAGGTGATAATGGAGTTAGCGGTGATGGTGTCAGCGATGGTGTTGTGTTAGCGGTAGCGGTGTTAGCGACAGCGGTATTAGCGGTGGTGTTGTGTTAGCGGTAGCAGTGTTAGTGGTAGCGGTATTAGCCGTGGAGTTGTGTTAGCGGTAGCGGTGTTAGCGGTGGTAAAGACGAGGGAGCGAGGCGGAGGAGCAGGTGGTAGAACAACACAGGTGGTGGTGGTGGTGGTGGGAGGTACCAGGATGTGACGAGCATACCACCACCACCACCACCACCTAGAAAATCAATGATGCGCACAAACTGATGATGAACACTTGTACACCAGTCCACGAACACGTAGAACCCAACACCTGTCCTTCGACCCAGGTGTAAACATGGACCTTGGCGATAAGACAGTTTGTAATATAAAACCATCGCCACCACGAACATTCAGGCGCCGGGCATTCACAACCATTCTGCATCATTAAAAAGGCCAGGCTTATACTAGCTAACAGAGAGCGTCTGGTCTTCTTCACCCAGTAGACATTCTCTCGCTTTCCGTCTAACATGGCGTTCATTTATGGTAGGAACGTGAGTCACTACCATAGCCAGTCAGGTGTTGTGTTGGCGACTGTCTTCAATGAGTCACACACAAAGTTCTCTCTCAATTCTCTCTCGCCTTCTGTTTTTCTCTTTGCAGCTGCCGAGGTCAACCGTGGAGGCTCTGGGGTGATCACGCCAGAATGTGGGTTGAGCAGCCTAACTGGTTTAAATTATGAACAAGACTCTACAAGCCGACTAAAATTTTCCTGACGTCTCTCTGGAGTGAGTTGGGAGGTATGGGGGAAGTGTGTTTATTGGCCTTTCCTGCTCCGCCGTGGTGAGATAAGATTAGTTTTTGTAATTTCTAAGAAGGGTGGTGTGTGTCGGCAGCGGCTGGGAGTCACTCAAGGTTATGCAAGGGGAGGGAGCGAGGTCTTGAGGTGCGGCCTCCCTCCTACTCTCTTGTTGGCTCTCCTGCTTCAGGAATAGGGTGGCGAAGGAACTCGATATAAAGAGATGCTGAGGCACTGGCAGCGTCAGGTGGCTGCTGGTCACGGGCATACAAGACGGTGGTGTCACACGTTCATCTGGCAACATCGGCCACACCCTGTAGAGCCATATTGGATATTAGTCATTTATTCATTGTCTGTTTCATGTCCATTTTTGAGGTCTAGCTACTGGATTTTGGGTTGGGTTTTGGCAGAAGGGGCAAGGAGGGTGTTATGTCAGCAGTGGTGGTGTCAGCAGCGCAGCATTGACGCCCATGTGGTAATCTGCAGAGCCGAGAGGAGGTACGCCCCGCCTGGCCCTCCCGCGTCCCTTTGTAGCGGCAGCCAACGTCATCAACGACACATTTGCTCACTAACAGTTGCCGCCTCTAGCAGACGAGCCCAACAGTTTCGTTTCCTTTCCTTCGCTTGATGTTCTCCTGAAAGTTGAAATGCCTAGAAGTTTGGGGGACTGTGAGAGGCGAGGAATGTAAGTAGGGCGAGACAGAGCGAGCACCAGCAGCCATGCGAGCCGCCAGCCAGCCCAGCCACACACCACCGCCTCCGCCACACTCACCCCCTCCTGCTTAACCCCACGCTGCTGCTGCTCTTCCTTTTTCCTTCATTATTCTCATCTTCATCCATTCCTTCACTAGCTTCCCCGAATATAGGCGCCCCAGGGCTTACCGGGGTAATCCTGGCTATCAATATAAGGGTTTCGTTAAGTTGCTGGGAAGAAAAAAAGAGCATAGAGATGTGTTAGTGAGTGGTGGTGAAGCGGTGGGCCACGGCTCTCTCCTTTTGCCTCAGTCACTCTCGGGTTATATTTGTATTTGGCTACAGACTGAGAGAACGCGAGGCTCGTGCACCCAACAAGAACACTCAAAACTTATCACCTTATCTAGCTAGTTACGTCCTCCGCTACTAACGCTAAGGCTCCTTTCAGGATTATGCTAGAGAAAATCAAGAGTGAAGCAGATGGGGAGGTGTGTGCCAGCGAGTGTGGGGGGAGCGAGGCATGACTGGTGGGTGGAGCAGCAGTTGTCTCCCCCCCCCCCAACACCACACACACACACACTACCACCCCTCCATTCACACCCACTACACTACTTCCCTGCCATGAGAATTCAAACATTATATACTACTAAATAATGAACAATGGCATCCTTACAGTAGCTCTTTTAGAATGGGACCGTAAGATACATAATGCAAACAAAGTATCAAGGCTGGTCAGCTGCACCGTGCGTGCTATGGACCTCTCGTATGTGTTTTCGTTTGCATGGTGCTTGTTGATTGCTGTACGATAACGTCCTTGTTAACTAATGTAAAAATTTAAGCAAATTGTTTCACTGGAATACGTGGTAGAGAAGAGGTGCTCGTCCCTTGTACACCCCGGCCAGCTGCTGATGGTCACACAAATTCCTTATGTTGAGTCTCTCTCCTCCAGTTCGTGTTTATGAATCTGGGTGTGTGTGTATGTGTGGCGCATGACGCACCTCACTACCGGCTATCGACGTAGTTCCAGGCTCCAGCTGCCTCCCTAGACCCACCATTGCAACTTTTCTGTCAGTGAGAGGTTTTACCCCAACACAACACTCATGTTAAACCTGAGCGTGCAGACCATTCACACTTACCTGCCAACACTCACCTTCCCTGACATAATAACACTTCTCAAGCCTTTTCTCTTGGAAAGGGAATCAGGCTTTTGAAATAACACAGTTCACTTAAAATGGAAATATTAGAGGTGAGAATGGTGTAGTGCATAATGGAAGGTGTCCCAGCCCCCAGCCAGCCTTCATGTACGGTTATGATGAAGTCGTGTCTGAGGTGTAAGTCTCCGCTGTAGAATAATTTCTTAGTTAACTCAGCCTAACCTATAATAGGACTCAAAGAAACACGAGATTGTGAGGTATTCTGGGCGGGGTTTTCGCCCACAGTGAAATTATCTGCTGGGAATTTCTCCAGTGAGATTATTTATATCCGTGACCGCAAGACTCACAAGAGCATTACCTCGTCTTTAACACTGGTCCAAATTCAATAACATTTTAGGTATTTAATGAGGTGGAAACACATCCAATATACCTGTACATAGGCCTTAACGATACATAGTGTTGACTGTATGGGCGTGGCCACATCAAGACCAACGCTTAAGGCAACAAAAAGAAAAATAGTTAATCTGTACCGTAAACGTTAATTTATTTTGATAATTCTGAACAAACTTACTAAATGTGCATCTTTTTCTTTACCTGAACCTTTACTTAGACCCAAGTCTCTGTTTAAACGTTCTGGTTCTGCATCTATTTGTACCTGTACCTTGTAACTAAACCAGTACTTGTACATTATTTTGTAAATAAACTTTGTGGAGTTGTAAGCACAGGCTAAGGAGGTTGGTGAGGGGTGCGGTGAGTTGTGGGTCTGCCAGGCAGCAGCCACCATTATTATCGGATCGTCACCCGTGTTGACGACGCCCCAGTTCAAACCAACTTTAGGACATCCGTTTCCTCCACCTGCGGGAACAATTTGTTTCTTCTTCCTCTGGTCTCGGCTGGGCGTCCACTTTGAACAGCCTTACACCAGAAACAGGTCGTGCAGCGCTCTCCTCAGTTCTTGAGACACACAACCTTGTGGGCGAGAGATTGCGCCATCGAGGTTGTTTTACTGCGTTGTGAGTTGATAGCGCCGCTCCTCTCCCCTCCCTTTCCCTCCTGCCCCCCCTCCGCCTCTCCCTCGTACACTGCTACCCCGCTGTACCGACTCACACTGCCTGATGCACTAAGACTCTGTCCCCGCTGATGCTGCAGCTGAAGACCTTTTTGCTGAGCTGCTAGTGCATTCATCTCCCGCCACGACAACACCCAGTAAAGTTGCTGTGGGAGAGGCGGCGGAGGGTGAGGCTCAGTCTGTCAGCTGCAGAGAAACGTGTCTCCTGACATGCGGGATCACCCGGACTGCACCAGGACGCGAGCGCTGTGCCGTGGCTGCTGCTGCACTTGTGTCGCTGTTCATGGCCGTTGGTGAGAGAGCCCTGCTTAGCACAGCACCACATAATGGTGCAGCTCTCATGCGAACATTTAATGTATCCGGACCGTCCATTCATCTGTGTTTAGGGTGGCGGGTAACTCAGGGTCGGGATTCACGAAGGAGAATATAAAAAGATTTTGTTATGCTAATTTTGTCCCCACAGTGATGCCACTTTAATCCTCATTCTTGCTCTGTAACCAACACCAGCCGGTTAGGTGTATTCTTACATCATTAATTACGAAGAAGTTAACCAAAACACATCAGCGCAGGTACACACTCACACCACGAACTACAGGTAACAGTGGTTTTGACGTGACGCCAAAGTATACACCAGATCAAAACAATACACAAATTCACGACTTTTTCCTTTACGCGCTGTGACAGACTCATCTCGTTCAGTCATGTTCACACAACCTTGGGCCAGAGTACGGATCCTCTGGGGGTCTGTATATCGAATCTTTCCTCGTATAAGACCTCACATAACCGTAAAATAGTATCAGAAACACACAGAGACTCTACCTTAACTAGACACCTTCACTTATCACTAATTAAAGGAGTAAAATTACATCATGATTATCTTAGACTGGGATATGTTCTCTTAATAATTGATAAGAGATAAAAAGTCAACGTGCAGAATCAGTGTGTGTGTCCTGACCCAGATAGCAGGAACACCACTGTTTGAGGAGACACTGTTACAATATAGATCACTTGAAGATTAGACACCCTAGTTTATTTTACCTCATGATTTAATATACCCTAATGCTACCTGGAGGGGTTGGGTTAGGTTAAGTTAATTTTGAGGTGAAGTAAATTGTGGGTTAATGTTGAAATGACTCCAGTGTGGATATTGATGTAATTATAACTGAACTTTAACACGTTAACTTGCACTTGATATTATTATTTAAGTGTTGCAGTAGTAAAAGTTAAATACGATTACTACACACACACACACACACAGAAACCGGGAAGGTATCTAGTTAAGGTCGGGTCTCCAAGTTTCATTTTGATACCACATGGAACATTTATTTTTGTGTCGTATCTTAAGGTAGATTCTCAAGTGTTTCCTCGTATCACTAACCTTTGTGAGGAAAATGAATCCACTAGTGTGTGAGAATCTAGGATATTATATACAGTTGTTATCTTTCTGGAATGTTTATTATTATTTTTTATTTATTTATTTTTTACTTCGCTAACCACAACTGGATTTTAAACTCGGAAAATTGACAGAGACAAAAATAAATGAGAAAAATTTAAATACCTTTTGTTTTGTTTTAATTGTACCTGAACAAAGTGTATTTCAATATGTCTCAATGATTCAGGTACTGTTCGCATACAAGGTCCATTTTCTCCAATTTCTTATTTGTTTTGAGAGCACCATGTCTGCCCCTGGGTACAGCTACACACACTTTTTATCCTGTTTGAGAATAACCAGAAGGACGGCCATAATGCAGCAGACGTGTCCGTGGCTCTGGTTAAAAAAGATTCGTACAGTATTTTCTCTTCTACTGATGGATCTAATTTCCTTATGGTAAAGACTCGGTATAATTATTCTGACGTGTGTGTGTGTGTGTGTGTGTGTGTGTGTGTGTGTCATGTTAACTTACGTGGAGTGATTAGAATCGTTAGAGTGTGGAAATTCTAACCTTAAGCTCTGAGCATTTGTGTTGGTTATCTCATCGTCTCAGTACACTGGAGTATTGAAAGGCTTTGAAGTTTCTGGATGACTGAATGAAAGTTAAAGTCAGAAACTTCTTCGCATTCTGGAAATAGTGAACAGGGAAAAGGTTCACTTAAGATAACGTAACTTAGCCTCATCTAACTTAACACGGGAGAGACAAATAAGCCTTAATGGAAGCTTCACCTAAGTTAACATAGCTAGAGCATAAACCTTCTGTATGTTGACAGTCGCAGGATGGGACGTTGTTGTTATAATGTGTTAGTGAGCTTCAATAACTGAGGTGTTTAAGCCGGCCAGTGAGTATGGTACTATCATGTGTGGAGACCCAGGAGGCAACAAGACTCACAAGACTGGTCAAATCACGATGTTACTAACACTTACAGGGCACTGGGTAGGTATAGGGTACTTGGTTTCTTCATTAACTGTGCTCTAGATGAAGACTTCGCCGACATACCCAGCTCCTCATTGGTCTTTGATACTATTCGATGCTATAATAGGAGGGACCGTGAACCTACAACATATATTGTACACACGTCTTATGTAGTCAAACAGGATGTCTTGATCTGCTAGACGATATCATTATAACGCCGTTTAACTCAATTCCAGTTATTATTACGTAACTGGTTGAAGATTCTGTTCACACAAACCTGATACCATCACTCAGAATTCATAGGACTAATGTAAGTAAGTAAGTACTGTTTTAGACAAGCCAGTAGTGAGTTGGTAACTTGAGGGCGGGTTGACTTCAAGCAACTTCTTCCTCTCTATTGTACTGCTAAACATTGTAGCTCTACTTTTTCTTGTCTCTTGTCAACTACCACCTGTTCTTCCTGAAAAAAGTAAGTCTTCCGCCGTCTAGAATATACATAATTTATTCCTTTCTATTTTCCCCCAACAAGGTCTGGCCTCTGCTGTGACCGGAGCCATACTTCTGGGAAATAAACTGCGTATTGGCGCTCACTAACAGTAGTAAGGAAGTTGGTGTTATATCCCGGCTGGTGGTGACAGAGCGGTCTCCCTCAGTGTACAGTAGGCCAGACACTAGCGTTGTGTGAGTTTGAAGACGACACCAGAAAGAGTAGCCAGAGCGGTTATATAAACAGTTAAGATTGAGTGGAATTACGAAACAATAATAACGGTAGTGACATAATCATGGTGAGATACGTAGACGACGAGAGAATTATGTTACATGCAAATTACGTAAAGAACACGATGATAAAACTAGGGATAGGAGAAGAAGACGCTTAGCCGTGGAGAATTATGGAAAAAAAGAAAACAGAGGAGGTAGGAAGCTTTAATAATCTAGGAACAACCTTAACAAATTATAACAAAATAAAACAAAGGAGTTAAAAACAGAGTTAAAACACCACGAAGACTATATGGAACGTGAAGTACCCGGTAAAAGAGAAATAAACTGAAGCCTAACCCTGAAAACATAACACAACTTATGACAACTTAAACAGCAACACAACTTAAGAGACCAACAACTTAGACAAATCTGAGCACAAGATTCTAAGACATTTTTTAGGCCCCAGTTAACGATTATGAAGAAGGTTTGGCGACTATAGGAATTAATAGACACCAGCCAGTCAGCCTCAGCGAGTGTATGAAGACTGGAAGGTGGCGATCACAAGGCAGACAGACATGCATAGCGAGGCCTAGTAAGGGTGGCTAGGCACAGGTCGACAGTCCCTAGTGCCATTGGATTGAGCGAGAGAGAGTGACTGCACTGGCTCACCACTTCCCGCCATTGTGTGTGTGTGAGTGTAGCGGTGGTGGGGGGGAAACGGGGGTGGGGGTGTGGTGGGGGAACGGGGTGGGGGTTGTGGTGGGGGTTAATGGGGGAATCCGCTGCACCCGACTTCCGCACTTCGAAGAATTTCACCGGTCAAAATCTCACTTGATAAAATTTCCAATGGATAAAACTTCATCACACTCAAATTCTGTTGGGTTAGGTTAGGTTAAGTAACAGATGGTTTATTGTGGTAGATACCAGTATTAAGTAGATGATGAAGGTAGATTCTTGTACGAAGTAGATGACAATAGAAGTATGAGAGAGAGAGAGAGAGAGAGAGAGAGAGAGAGAGAGAGAGAGAGAGAGAGAGAGAGAGAGAGAGAGAGAGAGAGAGAGAGAGAGATGAACTAACTAAAAGGAAAAGAGCGAGGGAGGGTAGAAGGGGAGAGAGGGAGAGTATGAGGGGAGGAAGAATAAGAGATGAAGAGAAGGAGAGTAAGAGGGAAGGAAGAATAAGAGAGTAAGAGAGGAGGAAGAACAAGAGGGGAAGAGAAAGAGACCAAGTGACAGACTAAGAGGAGAAGAGAGAGAGAAGGACAGTAAGAGGGAGAATAAGGGAGAGGAGGTGAGAGTATTGACGCCATTAATACATAAAGCGCTGAAGTCTGACAACTCAAGTTAGTCTGACCCACTATGACGGTTACTATTTCAAATTTGACGGTCACATTTTCAAATATAACTGTCACATTTTCAAATATAACTGACACGTTTTCAAATATAACTGACTTTTTAAATATAACGGTTACGTTTTTTTTTAAATATAACAGTTACAAGTTTAACATAAAATCACATCTTTTTTCTTTAAGATTAAAAAATTATGTCATCAAATTCAATTGTGTTATGGTAATGGTGTTGACAAAATAAGAGAGAAGGAATAAAAGAGAATAAGTACAGGTGTGGAGTGAGAGTACAGGTGTGGAGTGAGAGTACAGGTGTGGAGTGAGAGTACAGGTGTGGAGTGAGAGTACAGGCGTGGAGTGAGAGTACAGGTGTGGAGTGAGAGTACAGGTGTGGAGTGAGAGTACAGGTGTGGAGTGACAGTACAGGTGTAGAGTGAGAGTACAGGTGTGAGTACAGGTGTGAGTGACAGTACAGGTGTGGAGTGACAGTACAGTACAGGTGTGGAGTGACAGTACCGGTGTGGAGTGACAGTACAAGTGTGGAGTGACAGTATAGGTGTGGAGTAACAGTACACGTATGGGGTGACAGTACAGGTGTGGAGTGACAGTACAGGTATGGAGTGACAGTACAGGTGTGGAGTGACAGTACAGGTGTGGAGTGACAGTACAAGTATGGGGTGACAGTACAGGTATGGAGTGACAGTACAGGTATGGAGTGACAGTACAGGTGTGGAGTGGCAGTACAGGTGTGGAGTGACAATCGTAGGAGCTTGTGTGAATGTGAGGTTTCCTCCCTCCTGTGTCCAGCTTGTTAGGCTTCTGAGTGAGGGGCGTGTGTGTGTGTGTGGGGGGGGGGGTACCAAGTGTGAATATGACTGAGCAGGTATTCCCAAGTAGGTGAATTATGTATGAGTGTTAATCGTGTCTAACCTAACTTAACCTAACCCACTCTAACCTAACCTAAACTAACCAACCTAACCTAACCTAACCTAACCCACTCGAACCAAACCTAAACTATTCTAACCTAACCTAACCTAACCTAAACCAAACCAACCTAACCTAACCTAACCTAACCTAACCTAACCTAACCTAACCCACTCTAACCTAACCCACTCTAACCTAACCTAAACTAACTAAAAATGTAATCCCCTTGTGAAGAACTCTATCCCAAGGGGCGAATAAACGCAACTAATGACTAGATCCTATTAAGTATCCTTTGTTTTATCCTACGCGGTGTCCCTCAGGATACATTTCTGGGTTGTCATCTATTTAGTCGTTTCTTGTCCTTCACGCTGACTAGCAACAAAAGATGAAGTTTCACTAAAGTTCATATTTACAATGTAAGTTAGAAGTAATGTTGATGTGACTGAGATATTGTATTTTGACCGTGACCTTTCTATGCCATATCACGAATCTCACGAAGGTCATAGGTCATTTAGAAGGTGCATCTTAAGACATACCTACCACCTCATTCAAGGTCATAAAGTTCACGAAGGTCCAAGGTTAACTAGGAGGTGCGAGGAGTGGGGGAGGTAAGCCAAAGGCGTCGCTGATGAACAATTTAAAAATATAATTAATTTTCTTTTTGTGTTGGTGTTTTTTTATTTTTTATTCATTTTCTTTTCTTCTTGATCTTCTGTTTCCTCATCTTTGGTTTTCTTGTTTCTCTCCTCTTCATTTTATTGTTTTCTTCTTGTTATCCATCTTTTTTTCTATTCTTATTCTTTCTTTTGTTAACCTTTTATTTCTTCAGTTTTTTCCTTTTGAACTGTACGTCATCGTCTTAATTTATTTATTTTTGTTCTTCTACTTTTGGGATTTATATACAGATCTTTTCTTCCTTTATTCACAATTTTCTTCTTCAACCTCCTCTTATTTTAATTATTTTTCAACCTTTATTTTTTACTTTCCCTCTTCCTTCCTTCCTCCTCCTCCTCCTCCTCCTATTCTTCATCTGCTTCATTCCTCCTCCTCCTCATATTCTTCTTCTTCTTCTTCTTCTTCTTCTTCTTCTTCTTCTTCTTCTACATAGACCAGAATGAATATTAATGGAAAGTGTTCAGTTCTGCCTCACCTCCTCGTCAGCTTGGATAAATATTTGACACAGAAAATGATAATATTTACAAGTGACAAACAAAAGCCTTGATAAGTTTTTGTTTATTCATTATTTAAGGTATATTTCTACTTGTTTCTACTTTTTTCGCTATTTGATTACAGGTAGTTTGGTAATAAGTATTCAATTACAGGTGTAAATTACAAAATACCTGTAGTTAATAGTCATACTCAGGTGTATTGTGCGTGTTAATGTTGTACAGATTAATCAAGTGAGTTAGAAATGGTATCACAGGTAATGATACAAGTACGGGTAGAGGTATAAATACAGGTGAAAATACAGGTACAAGTATAAACATAGGTATCAGTACAAAGACAAATACAGGTACAGTGATATGAAAACATAGACGAATTCTACTTAAAGACTAACGTACAGAACTCTACCATATCATTTGTACACAAGAGGACACACACACACACACAGCAAGTATTTCAAAGATAAGTAATGATAAGAAATCAATTATCTTTTTAAAATATTACATGCAGCGGTTTACAGATACAGTAATAATGGGTTGCTGAGAGAGAGAGAGAGAGAGAGAGAGAGAGAGAGAGAGAGAGAGAGAGAGAGAGAGAGAGAGAGAGAGAGAGAGAGAGAGAGAGAGAGAGAGAGAGAGAGAGAGAGAGAGAGAGAGAGTATCTTAAGTGTCAGTTGCTCAGCTGTACGTCACCATAAGTTAGCCCTTGTCCTAAGAGCACAACACCTTAAGTGGTGTCTTGTTGGACTCCTAGCCCGAATCAGTTCAAATCCTTTCGAGTATTCATGACCTTAAGGACGCTCTCTGAATCGCTTCTCACCCTCAAGATCTTGCGCCGAGTGTCTTACCTCAAGCAGTCTCTGTGTAGGAGAGAGAGAGAGAGAGAGAGAGAGAGAGAGAGAGAGAGAGAGAGAGAGAGTTTCTTGTTACGAATTAATTTATCACCTTCAAGAGCCACACCTTTATATTCCCTACACTGGACAACGTTTTACATCACCCTTGGTAGTCTGACGCAGTGCTTGGGGGGGACTTCAGGTATAAAAGGCGTCTGTCCACACATAACAAAAAAAAACTTCATCATTGACTTGTTGGGGAAGGGAAGAAACACAACCCTGGGATATATCTCCGTGGAAAGACCATCCAGGTTACATTCCGGAGGACATAACCACTAGACCGACAAGGTGGAATCGTTCAGGATGCAAACAGGAAAATACTAACTTAATGGTGCCAGTACCAGATGAGGTTAGTCTCTCAAACCACCGACTATGTTAACTACCTCGTGTGTGTCAGAGGTGAGGCAAAGGGTCAATTATACATGGCCTCCTGAAGACACTCAACACCGGTAACGACACTGGAGCTGGCAAAAGTTAACTTAAAACTTCTGTAACAATGTGGACACCAACTATACCACCGTGTCCTGTTTGTCTTTACCAACACCTCTTCACACAAGGGAATGAAAACGTAGAAGTGGACACCGAAGTCATCAAGTGTAGAAGACGATAGATTCCTTTGATGAAAACTATCAACTGAATTAGAAACCTCGATGTTATGGAAAGGTTTACTGTGCTGCTGACCTTCTACTGAGTCTGTGTGAGTGGCAACAGACAATTGATGACACTATAATCATCTGTGTTGTAGTGCAGTAGTACATTACCAGATACAAATCAGTTACACTTTCTGGATATCAAAATCTAATTCCGTGAGCTGGCAATGAAGAGTTACTCGAATGTGGAGACTCCTACAAGAAATACAGCTAAATAAGAGTCTACCTTAAGATGGAATACAGATCATCAAGACAGTAGTAAGCTGTAGACTCCTCTAGAAGCTTGAGTTCTTGTATATATAAAATAAACACTGGTCCTCTGGATGATCTGTAAGTGTGGGTGAGGCCTGTGTGCTGTGTGTAGCGTCCTTCGGTTCCTATTAACACGCCCCACATACCTTCACCTAAGTGGCTAGTGTATGAATGGACATTGCCGTGACCACTTGAGAAACTCCTCGGTTAGGTATTTGCGATTATTTCATTAGTGAGTCAGTGTTTCCCCGACCAGTGAGGGGAGTGTTGTGAGGGGAGTGTCATGAGGGTGTCCCAGATGAGGTGTGAGGTGAGGAGAGCAACCAATCGTCTAGCCAAAACGTAAATAATGCCAGAAAAACCTTTACACTATCACACGGTACTCAGGTCAAGACGATACGACCAATAATACCATTTGAAACTACTATAAACCAAGTGATCGGGTTAAGGAGATGTGTGGTAATAGTTGGCAGGTCATTATTCAACACTAACAAACTTACAAACAGTCACCTCAAACAAACAGACAGACAGACAGACAAACACACTAAGGAAGAGTCATCCCAACCCATCAAAGTTGACCACTAGTGATAATGATACAAAGATTTCTTCTAGGATGAACCAACAACTTCACCAAGACCCGAGAAAATAAACATTAGCGAGCATTGCCCAGAGGTCGAGGAGGAGGAGGAAACAAACCCTTGAAAGTATCGGCAACGTCTCCTCACTACTAAGACTTGATCCTCCTCCCCCTGCCCTCGCCAATCATCAATAGACATACAAGTATCAATGAGGAAACGCCAACAGACCATAGAAAAGTATAGGCAAAGAGGCGGCAGTATAAACCTAACCTAACCTAACCTAACCTAACCTAACCTAACCTAACCTAACCTAACCTAACCTAACCTACCCTACCCTACCCTAACACACACACACAAACGTATTCTTGGGTATACAAAAGAATGACCGGGACCGGAAACTCATATTCAAACAGATAAATTAAAACTCCCATAAGAAACAACAACGATGTATATCCTACAGATGTCTTTGTGTGTCTTTCCTTTACCTTCCCCTACCTAATCTCCCCCCTTCCCTCGCCTCCCTTCACCCCCCATCCCCATCCCCCTATCAAAAAGAAAGAAGAGTGTCGTGGGGGGCTGTAATGTGAGTCGGCCTCTTGTACGCTTGGCGCCCACCAACTAACCTTCTTCACCGTCTCTCCCCCACCCTACCCTACCCCACTCCACCTCGCACCCCACCCAACTACCCACTCGTACAGCCCCCCCCTCCCCCCCTCAACCCCCGGGACTGACCCTCACCGTGACTGTATTCTTATTCCCCCCATAATATTATACTTCACCTCAACTTACTGACACTCATCATTATGTGAGAGTTGTGACCCCTTGAATGACTGATGCGAGGCTGACCACCAGACAAGTAGTAGACGTTCACCTCGGAGTTCAGGGGTAATTGATAGCTTAAGTTATAGATCAGATGCACGAGGAAGATCTCCGTCAACTTAAAGGATACTGACCGTCATCTCAACCCTGAACTGAAGGTCATAACAAGTCTGGAATTCTCCCCTAATGAGAAATCTGGATCCTGCAGTCAGAGGTGGACGAGGTAACTAACACACAACAGATGAAAGTTGAGTTATTGATTAAGGGAAATAGTAAGGTGAAGACAAAGATGTGGGAGTTTGTGACGACCTATGGCAAGGGAGGAGTTACCTTAAGTTTGTTGTAGAGGAAGAAGGTCAAGGGACTGGGAACATTACCAACTCAGAAATAAAGTATTGTCGGGTGAACACTTTACCATTCTTGATGTGTAGTTTGACTGGCCACACCGTATGGGGAAATACACCCCCCCCCCGGCCCCCAGCGCCCCCATGATATAACAAAGGTCACTTCTCTGACTGAGTGATCGTGTTCAACCGTCGTCGGAACCTGAAGGGCACCCCCACCTTTATCAACGACGGCCTGTCCATGCACAGCTGAAGCCCATGACAGAATCTCAGTTAGTATCAGGTAATGACAGAATCTCGGTTAGTATCAAGGTAATGACAGAATCTCAGTTATTATCAGAGTAATGACAGAATCTCAGTTTAGTATCAAATAATGACAGAATCTCAGTTTAGTATCAGAGTAATGACAGAATCTCAGTTTAGTATCAGAGTAATGAGAAACGTTGTGGCTTGACTCTTTTGATGATAACCAGCTCAATCTCGGAGTCTATTTGTAATCTTATAAGCCATTGATGTTATCGGTTAAATCATCTTATTATCAAAGTCGAAGTATTGTCATCAGAGGGCCTCAACACGTCAAGCAGGAAGCCATACCCTCACTGAGTCTGGATATATGGTTTTCAACTAGATACAATTCTTCTATTATATATTAAATCATATAATTCCAGCACGATATATATTTTGATTTGTAAATAATAATAATAATTTTTTTTTTCAGCCATACAGATCTTCTTTCTCTAATAAAGTCCATGAACTATGAATGTATATCAGGATCTGGATATGAATTAAAACTGATCTTAAACCTTGAAAAAAATAAACCAAGTATATAATTTACCACAATGAGAACTATACAGCTTAGTTCACTTGTACACTGATACTAAAGTCTTTTAAAGTGAACAGAACTGAACACCCTGGGTTTGTTATTGTCCATTTGGGTTGGAAAAACCATCTTCACTACGTTCAAAGTAATATCAACAAACAATCCGACATCCTGTATTATAACCTCACTCGCTCACTGCTGGAACACTATACAACACGTCAACTGTATTCTTGTTTATAAAATACTTGATTAACTGACATATATTATTGGTATAGAGGAAAAAATTGGTTACGTGAGAATTTTGTTGAGGTTTGGTTAGGTTAGGTTTGGTTAGGTTAGGATATATCAGCTATACCACTTGATTAATTATAAATATTTCAATTCCAGACAACCAAGACCACTTACGAGACCCGGAACTATTGAAACTAAACCTTCTCTTCCTAAACCTAAACCTCCATAACATACTATAACGTAGAAGGTATGGAGTGATAAACCTCCTTTAACCACTCCAACTAACACTAAAACCCCTATTACTTTAAACCATTACTTAAAGAGGTAATTAATATCTTGATAATAACAAGTGTATAACAATTTTCTTCACCAATTTACTACATACATCTAAATAATTATACTTTCATCTCTTAATGTAAATGTCATCAAGAATCACTCAAGAAAGGTCATGTTCTCTATAAAAGTTCAACCGTGTTATTATTATTATTGTAAATCATCTGTAAATTTCTATCTAAAATAATCTTTCCTCATATCAATTTCTGTTTCATTTACAACTACGCAAGACTGACGAGCTGGGTATAATACTGACAGGACATGGACCTATCAGAAGAGCTTATGACAATGAGGGCAATACTGAGGACTTCACTGCCAATCAGATTCAAAGCTTCCTCCCCATCAGGTTACAGCCACGAGTAGAGGCTGATAGTATAAGAAACTCCACGTCAACATGATTCACCTCCGGAACAAGTTTTAGTAAACACAATGGGGGAGGTGATCAAGTGACCAGCTCAAGCTTCACATCTCGCTAGTGACTGTACGAGAACTTTTGAAGGAAGTTAAAATGTGGTAGGAGTTTGAGGCTTTGTCATGTACTGAGAGAAGATAATAGTTTTGAATTAGTACGAGATTATGATAGAAGTTTCATTGCTGTCGTTGGAGAGAGAGAGAATGATAATGATGGTATGAGTCTACAATAATGATGATGATGATGGTGAAAATATATAACGAACATGAAAACATAAAGAACATAATTATAACAGCACAGTCAAGTATACAGGTAAAATAATATGCTGTTATCATGACAAATACCCCGGAACATCTTAGCTCACCTGTTGTTTACCTTATCACCTTGGGGACTAATAAGAGTAAATTACTGGGATTCTCAACAAAATAATAAGTAAATAAATAAAAAGTAAAATAAAATAAAAAGTAAAAATCCTTAGATATTTCACTTATGGTAGAGTCTCAGGGTAACTTTGATACCATCTTGAGTGTTATTAGATGTTTCACCTCACAGCTTGAGTTAATGAGGTTGATGGGATGTTAAAAATTGAAAGGAGATGATAGAAGGATGAATTATTGATGGAAATGACGATAAATGATGGAAGGCTAGAATGAATGTGATAAAAAAAGATGTATAAAGGAAAAGAAGAATTATAGAACAGGGGTTAAAGGAGAGGAGAAAGAACGATAGAAGATAAGTAAGTAAGCAAATTAATGGGAAAAAATAAAAAAAATATAAAAACAAATAACAAATTATAATATACAACTTAGGAATAAATATTTTTTTTAATAAACTTCTGAAGATAAAATTTTCCTCCTATCTTAACACGTAATGGCACACACTTGTCAATCATCAGTGAGACTTGACGTGCCCTGAAGGCGCTCCGGGTTTTGGCCCCCCTCCCCCTGCTATATCCCAACGCCCTACCAGCCTTATTACACCGGGATTTATTCAGCAAAACATTCACGTGATCAGTGCAATGATTGATTTGCACTGTCACTATGTTGAAATGCCCTGTAGTTTGAGCTTCTCCCCACTTAGTTATTACATATCATATTTGTATTACTTATGTCACTATATATTATTTGTAAATCAGGAGACCCATTCCCCAATTATGTAACTGTATGTTTTCAGCCTTCAGGCTGCCATGCTCTTTCAATAAACCGTTAATTATTATTATTTATCACACACACACACACACACACACACTACATCCTTGACCACCGAAGGGTCAAGACGTGCCTGGCGCTCCCCTGTGAGCAGCCAGGTCAACTGTTAAGTTGGCCCATACCAACTCCCTCCCCTGAACCCTCCTCCCCACCGGAATATCAACAAGTTCTCGCCAGAAGTCACAATCTCATTTAGGAAAGGAATGAAACCAGTGTTGAACAGAGGTGAACAGTGGTGAACAGTGCTTAAGTCAGTGAGAACAACTCAACAGTAACAGCCGAGTCGTACTCAAGTTGCCTTCACACAGTGAGGTCACAGGTACCCAGTGATAACTGCCAGTGAGACCCAACAACAACCAGCGATGTGTTAATCTGTCTACGATAGGAAGGCCTGGGACCACACCTCACTCAAATAACACCGTCCGAGGGAATTACTACACCACGTCAGGTCCCTAATAACACCATCTGTGAGGGAATTACTACACCACGTGAGGTCCCTCATAACACCATCTGTGAGGGAGTTACTACACCACGTGAGGTCCCTCATAACACCATCGGTGAGGGAATTACTACACCACGTGAGGCCCCTATAACTTACCATCTGTGAGGGAATTTGCATACACCATGTCAGGACCTCATAACACCATCTGTGAGGTGCCTCCCACGTCAGGTCCCTCATAACACCATCTGTGAGGGAGTTACTACACCACGTGAGGTCCCTCATAACACCATCTGTGAGGGAGTTACTACACCAAGTGAGGTCCCTCATAACACCAACGGTGAGGGAATTACTACACCACGTGATGCCCCTCATAACACCATCTGTGAGGGAATTACTACCCCACGTGAGGTCCCTCATAACACCATCTATGGGGGAATTACTACACCACGTGATGCCACTCATAGCACCATATGTGAGGGAATTACTACACCACGTGATGTCCCTCATAACACCATCTGTGAGGGAACTACTACACCACGTGAGGTCCCACATAACACCATTTGTGAGGGAATTACTACACCACGTGAGGTCCCTCATAACACCATCTGTGAGGGAACTACTACACCACGTCAGGTTCCTCACAACACCATCTGTGAGGGAACTACTACACCACGTGAGTTCCTCCTAACACCATCTGGGAGGGAGTTACTACACTACGTGTTTGCTGTTCAACACCTACATTAATCTGTATGTTCACTGTATGTTCCTTTACCTTTCTCTAATGAAGGCTTTTGTTAAACTACCAATGTATGTAATGAGTCATTTATGTCCAGTGAATATTTTCAGCCTTCGGGCTGCAGAACTTTTTCAATAAACCGTTAATTATTATTATTATTATTATTATTATTATTATTATTATTATTATTATTATTATTATTATTATTATTACACACACACACACAGAGTTAGGCTGCTACACCTCGCAAATAAAGACCCAAGAACGGAATCTAACTGGCTCTCAGACACAAAAAATAACGCAAAAATCACGTATAAATTACCTTGATTAGATACGTTCAGTTCACATCAGTAAAAAGACAATCATCACTACGAATCCGCCTCCCGAAGCGGTATATCTAATCAACAGGAACCGCAAAGATTGGCTAAACAAAAACATTGGAAACTTCAATGACCCCCCCCCAAAAAAAAGAAAAATATTAATCAGAATCCTTTAAAACACCGAGTGGAATAGAATGACTAGAAAGATTATTATAATAAGAAAAGAAGGAATTATTTAGAATTACAATAAACTGGAAGATACTGATTAGGAAATGTAAATAGAACGAATTGATTCACAGAGAACAGGTATAATCAACAGATAATAATAGATTAAACTCGATCATTCTAATGACGTCCGTAATACCATCTACAAATCAACAAGTAATTTTTCCCATTTACTATATATTTTGCTTTATTATTTCAACAACAACAACAACAACAACAACAGCAACAACAACAATAATAATAATAACATAACACAACTTACCATTATCATCACCATTATCATCACCATTATTATCATTAGCTCACATACAGACGTCAATCATAATAAACAATGTACAAATTATTAGTTTGCTGCTTCATGGCAAAGATAAAACTCTAACCAAAATCACCATTACTTCATCTGTGGCTAAATGAGCGAGTCTGTGTGTAAACAATTCTCTCCGTCAGTCAGTCATGTGTCATAATCATAGGAATTATATTTTTACCTAAAATAGTGCTATAACAAATGCTATCATATGGTTCTAGTATATTTGTTTGTGATGTTTTGAGGGTGTCTGTCTGGCTCTCTCGATGGCTCTACAATCACATACTTCGGGGGAATCTCTGGGGGTGTTCAGGAATGACCTTTACCACCAGGTCTCAGGGGGATGATATATGCACTGCAAGAAGTAACATTTTCTGAGGAGTCTTGTGGACGCGTAATCCTCCAAAGAGTCTCTCACCTGAGGCGTTGATTGTCCTTATTGTGAGCCTCCCAGAAATAAGGTTTAAAGAACTATTCTGAATAAGAACTTTGGGAGCTCATTTGGATTATTGTTTAGCTCTGTTGAGGGAAGATGTGTGTGTGTGTGTGTGTGTGTGTGTGTGTGTGTGTGTGTGTGTGTCTCAGTAGCTATCTAGGTGAGATCCATAGTGCATTGAGGAGTATTATAAGTTACTTTCATACGGTTGTTGTGTTTATACTTTCAGGAACTCCGTTGGGTAAATATTGTAGCTAACTGAATAACATTTTTCAAAGATCACAATAGACGTTCTTACATGATAATAAATAACATCTACTTATGATACACAGTGATTATATGACACCCCGTTCACACGTTCCACTGAATGCTTGAGTGGGGAAGGTATTGATTTTTATAGAAAGCGAACGCAACATGGTGATAACGGCCCGGTAGTCAGGACACACACACGCACACGTTGGATTTTTAGGTGATTTTGCGATGATGAATAGGGATGTCGGGGGTGGGAGGGGGAGGAGGAGGGGCTCGAATTGGGGTCGACTGGTGCTCCATTGATACATTAGTCAGGTGGTTCATAAGCCCCGAAGCTTCGAACTTATTAAACACAATAAAAAATTACTCTTGATACATTTACTGGGAAATTACAGAAATATCCTTCATAATGATAACAAAACACTATATATTTACTAATACACTGTGTCTGTATTGGTTGAAGACTTGAACAAGAATATAAAGCCTACATAATTTCTACTTGTGGTCTTAGTAACACTTTCCTGTCACTTTCTATTCTTGTTTTGTACCGCTTTCACTATTATTGTCTCTCCTCTCTTCTTCCCCAAGTTTCTCTTCTTCTTTATTCAATCCACGTTAACCCGGGAGAGCTAGGATATAACATGACACGAGCAACCTTCCTCTTGGTACAGAAACTCTTGTACTGTTATGACACGTTTATTACTAATTCTTAAAGAGGTATAATGGAAGCTTAAGGGCATCACTCACACACACACCTCAGTAGTGACTTCATGTACCGGGAAAACTAAAGAGACTTATCTACATTTAGGCTGGACTTCTAATTCAGATCGAGTCCATTGACAAGTGCTACATGAATTTAATTAATTAGTCTTAAGTGTGATTTTAAACGTCATTTTGTACTTAAATTCAAAGTATGAGCATTTTAGATTCCACCTTTGTGTCATAGTTTGTCAGTCAGTTAGCCAGTCAGTCATTCAGTCAGTCAGGTTCCTTCCATCTCCAGGTACCAGGAAGATAATCTTACGAACCTTTGAGACTTGGAATATAAAATCCCTCTTACTTGCTCTTCATTTTCCTCTCCCCAAGTCTTTAACTCCTCTCATGTTAGGTTAGGTTAGGTTAGGTTAGGTTAGGTTAGGTTAGGTTAGGTTAGGTTAGGTTAGGTCAGGTCCACCATCAGCCACAACATAAAGCAGTGACAAGACTTACTACAGTACCTCTCCTCTCTGGCAGTATGAGACAACACAACAATATACAAAAAAATATGTCCATGTGGCTGAGTGTATGAGTGATTGTGTATTAGGCTCGTTGTGCCGCTACAATAGACCGAGGTCAAGGTTCACCAGAGTTCTAGGGCAAGACTGTATAAGTTTAAGATAACTATAAGAAATATCCCTCTTATATGAAGATAAAAATAAGACCTAACTATTTAATTTAAGATGGAGATAAGAAATTAACATCAAAGTAACACAATCGCACTTTGCCAAGATTTTACCTTATTTATATACATTTATTTACCGCCAGCAACAAATAAATAAATAGATAGATAAAAACAAATGGGGTGCTGTGGTTGAGTGGATACAATGCTCGTCTCCCGTGCCAGGATCACTGATTCGAGTTTAGCTGCACCCCAAGCAGACCCAGCTGTGAAAGGGCAGTAAATAGAAAAAAAAAAGTTTGTGTGCAGTATACTGTATCCACACTGCCCCTGAAGGTGGTAGATGAACGTAATTTGTTAAGATCGAGTCTCAGTAATGATTCAATGTCATTTTGGACGTAAATTTTGACCTTTATACATAATTATTAACCATTTAGGTGTACTTTTGGACACGGAGAATAATTCTTCTTACGTACATAAGTGACTTTGGACCTTGCACATTGACTTTCTTCCCTGACTGGTGAAGAATATGTAAAATAAGGTAGAGTCTCAGGGTAATTTCTATGCCATTTTCGATGTAATTTTTTTTTTTTGCTCTTCATCGTCAATAACTAAGCTATACTGTACGTATTATCACTTACCAAATTTACAAGGAAGATTAAACTTACAAATAAATATAAAAACTATGAGACAAAAACTAATTTAATGAACCAGTTTGTTGTGTGTCTCAAGGAACCCTACACACGCCATGTTATCATCTGGTCAAATAGGGACTGAGTGACGTGGTTTAAGTTCTCATATAAACGTGTTGACAACTGCTACTCTGTATAATATCATCCCAAGCGAATCATACCTTATCGTTCTGGCAGAAGGATTCTAAATATGATCTCTAATCATCCTGGGAGTAAATATGATAGTTATATGTCCTGTGAAATGATAATAAAGTCAGAGGAATATAATCTTTAGGAGTTTTTTTTGGCGTCCTGGAAAAAAAAAAATTAATGTCAACACTAGTCAGCTGGTAAAGGAGGGGTTGCCAGATTCACCAGAGAGCGAAGCCGAGGGAGCGAGGCCGAGGGAGCGAGGCCGAGGGAGGAGGCCAGCCATGAGCCACCGACAGTATGCACGAGGTGGGGTGAGTGCCTCCCTGACCTATATTATATTGAGGTTATATCCGTATACTAGGCCAGTATATTTAATCCTCCTTCGACCTCACTCCTATAATTCTCTATTTTCTTTACTTCTCCCTTCAGTCATTTTCTCTTTTATTGCTTCTTGGATTTTTTTTTTATATTATTATTTCGACTAATTTATCGAATTTTGTTTCTCTTCTGATTCGGTTCTCTCATTTTCACTCTTCTATTTTGTTATTCTTATTTATTTCACTATCTTTATTTATTTCACCTCTAATATCGTTTCCTTCAAATCCTTCACCTAAATCAATCCTTCATTACTTCTTTCTTTTATCCACTTCCTTCAATTCCATCAATATAATCTATCATTTCCTTCATATTTTTTTAACCTATTTCGTCTTATCAATTATAACCCTCTGAGTATCATGGTTAAGTTAAAAGGATTTACTCTGGTTAAAGGCGAGAACAGTTTTATTGACCAGAGAGGAAACAGTAGCACTCAAGAGGTTTTATCACGGCATCTTTGTCTCTCTCTCTTCTACCTTATTTCGGCTTCTGGTTTAATATTTATAGTGTATGTATGTGTGTGTGTGTGTGTGTGTGTGTGTGTGTGTGTGTGTGTGTGTGTGTGTGTGTGTGTGTGTGTGTGTGTGTGTGTGTGCCTTTGTAGGGGTTCACAGCCAGGACAGGTCATTGAAAACAGAGAGAAAAGTTAAAGGTGGTAGACACAGGTGAGGTATATGAAACACCTGCATTGGCCCAGTGTGTGTCTGTCTGTCTGTCTGTCAATCTATCCATGTTTGTTTATCTTTATACCTGTCACTACGCTATCTTTTTATCTATCCACATTATCTATCTATCCATCTATTGACTACTAATGAGTGAATCAAAGATGCTATACTCTCTCTCTCTCTCTCTCTCTCTCTCTCTCTCTATCACAACCGCTACGCCTTACAGCCATTCATTATTTAAGGGCAACAGACGCGTAAAAGTTAAATAGTGTCGACTTTAGAGGGACAGTACCTTATGTATAATGAACCCGACTCGAGACTGTTTCAATAAGTTCGAACTGTGTGTCTCATTTGTAGGGGGGAGGGGAGAGATAAAGGTCCGTATCAATAATGTACTGTTGTTCCTTTGTCTCGTTCTGTACTTATCCTGGGACATTTTTCTTTTTTTTCTGAATTTGTTTGTGTACGTGTGTGTGTGTGTGTGTGTGTGTGTGTGTGTGTATGTGTGTGTGTGTTTTTGTGTGCGTTTTGGTTGATAGGTAATATGAGTAATGGTGATAGTTGTAATTATTGTTATTATTAGTAATGTTATTAGTGTTGTTATTATTATTGTTGTTATTGTTGTTGTTGTTGTTGTTATTATTATTAGAAGAAGAAGAACAAAGGTGAACGTTGAGAGAAAATATATAAACTCAGGTAACAAAATAATAGTTATTAAATAAATAAATCACAAATGAGGTTAAAAATCACGAAAAAATGCCACTGATAGCCAGTGTGTGTGTGTGTGTAGCAGGCTGAATATACAAGTATACCCAAAGTAATCAATTTTATAGCATCACCATACAACATTAACATACACCTATGACCAATACACCCCTTTTGTTTATCTTGGAAAAAATACACCGAATCAAAATCTTATATAGCCGGGTCAAAGGTTGAATTACTGTATTAACGACGAGTCAATCACCACGTATGATTTTGAATAGTGGGTGTGATTTAAGTATGATTATTCTTTAAATACCAAATATTCATATAAGATGTATTTGTTTACTGTGTTATTCTGAATATAATATAACTTCATTACGACCTGAAGAAGAAGAAGAAGAAGAAGAAGAAGAAGAAGAAGAAGAAGAAGAAGAAGAAGAAGAAGAAGAAGAAGAAGGAAGAAGAAGAAGAAGAAGAAGAAGGACAGAAGAAGAAGAAGAAGAAGAAGAAGAAGAAGAAGAAGAAGAAGAAGAAGAAGAAGAAGAAGAAGAAGAAGAAGAAGAAGAAGAAGAAGAAGAAGAGAAGGAAGAAGAAGAAGAAGAAGAAGAAGAAGAAGAAGAAGAAGAAGAAGAAGAAGAAGAAGAAGAAGAAGAAGAAGAAGAAGAAGAAGAAGAAGAAGAAGAAGAAGAAGAAGAAGAAGAAGAAGAAGAAGAAGAAGAAGAAGAAGAAGAAGAAGAAGAAGAAGAAGAAGAAGGAAGAAGAAGAAGAAGAAGAAGAAGAAGAAGAAGAAGAAGAAGAAGAAGAAGAAGAAGAAGAAGAAGAAGAAGAAGAAGAAGAAGAAGAAGAAGAAGAAGAAGAAGAAGAAGAAGAAGAAGAAGAAGAAGAAGAAGAAGAAGAAGAAGAAGAAGGAAGAAGAAGGAAGAAGAAGAAGAAGAAGAAGAAGAAGAAGAAGAAGAAGAAGAAGAAGAAGAAGAAGAAGAAGAAGAAGAAGAAGAAGAAGAAGAAGAAGAAGAAGAAGAAGAAGAAGAAGAAGAAGAAGAAGAAGAAGAAGAAGAAGAAGAAGAAGAAGAAGAAGAAGAAGAAGAAGAAGAAGAAGAAGAAGAAGAAAGAAGAAGAAGAAGAAGAAGAAGAAGGAAGAAGAAGAAGAAGAAGAAGAAGAAGAAGAAGAAGAAGAAGAAGAAGAAGAAGAAGAAGAAGAAGAAGAAGAAGAAGAAGAAGAAGAAGAAGAAGAAGAAGAAGAAGAAGAAGAAGAAGAAGAAGAAGAAGAAGAAGAAGAAGAAGAAGAAGAAGAAGAAGAAGAAGAAGAAGAAGGAAGCAGAAGAAGAAGAAGAAGAAGAAGAAGAAGAAGAAGAAGAAGAAGAAGAAGAAGAAGAAGAAGAAGAAGAAGAAGAAGAAGAAGAAGAAGAAGAAGAAGAAGAAGAAGAAGAAGAAGAAGAAGAAGAAGAAGAAGAAGAAGAAGAAGAAGAAGAAGAAGAAGAAGAAGAAGAAGTGTCAGCCAAGGTAATTATCGTACATAATAAGTTGTCACAAACACGAGTGTCCTGGACGTGACCTCTTGAGACATGACTCTCTTGGGAACCTGAGGTAATATAAGCCTAACCTAACCTAACCTAACCTTCCTACTCATGTCAAGGAGATATAAAAAGCAACAAATATTCTCACAAAACGTCTATGGCAATGAGACGAAGCGATACTTACTACCTCAGTCCCCCCCCCACCCATGTATAGAGTTCTTTAAATGTCACGGAGGTATTTACACAGTGAAGGGGAGATACAAGGTGTGTGTGTGTGTGTGTGTGTGTGTGTGTGTGTGTTAATACTAGTTGGAATTGGGAATCGTTCTAGGACACAAGTAACATCAGGACTTCTTTTTCTCTTCTTCCTCCTCCTCTTCTCCTTTTCTTTGCCTCTCCGTCTTCTTCTTGTTCTTCTTCCAACTATCATCATCATTAAGACTCTGCCTCTTATACTCATCTGTGTACACTCTCCTTGTATAAGACTCCAGTAGCGAGAGTTTGTTTACAATCTGTACGAAGTTCCAAAATAAATACTGGAAATCCGGATCCACGAACGAGATGTGGATTCAGCAGATTAATCCACAGAATTTCATACATACTAACATTCCTGAAGTGGTAAATGTCTGATTAAGAAAAAGATGGTATAAAGAGAGAGAGAGAGAGAGAGAGAGAGAGAGAGAGAGAGAGAGAGAGAGAGAGAGAGAGAGAGAGAGAGAGAGAGAGACTGACTCGATGAACCTACAACACCCAGAGATTCAGCCAAGGTACCACTAAATAACACCGAGATTCTAGCATAAAGGAACTACCTGGATGCGTTCTGAGAGTCCTGCAAGTCCTTCTATGTTAAAAAAAAAAAGAGTCCTTATTGGGGGGACGGAGGGGGGGGGGAGATCGTAGTAAGGGGTCCTATTGGTCACTGTAAGCCAGGTCAATACCCTAGCAACCAGGGTTAAGACACTCACGCCCTTACAAGATCCTGTTTCTCTCGCTCCCTGAAACCAGTCTTGCCCAGCCAGCTAGCAAGCATCTCCCTTGTCCCTACTGTGATAAAAATCGCATAGAAAACTGGGTGGTGAGGAGACAGTGAAGTGTGATGATGATTAATGATTCTGGTTAGGTTTTGGTTAGGTTTGGTTAGGTTTGGTTAGGTTTTGGTTTTGCTTAAAGTAATTATTTAGCCCTCCAAAAAAAGAAAAAAAGAAAACGAATTGAGGTGACGATGGGAGGAAGCATGGAGAAAGGGTGATGAAGGAGGAGAATGGAGGAAGACGAGGATGAAGGAAAGGGTGGATGAATGAAAAAGAGGAAGGAAGGAGAGGAGGAAGGAAAGAGGGGATTAAAGAGGGAGGGGAGGATAAAGAGAGGGGAGGGGAGAGGGAGGGAGGGAGGAAGGGAAATGTAGGGAAAAGAAGACGGTGGAAGGGGAGAAAGGAGGAAGGGAAGAATGTAGAAAAGGTTGGATAGAATGAGGGGAAATGGAGGAATGAGGGGATGGAGGGAGGGGAGGAAGGAGGAAGAGAAGAGGGGAGGGGAGGAGGGTGGAGAGGGAATGCTGAGGAATATGCTGGATCCATATTCATAAAAATTAGATTAGGTTAGGTTAGGTTAGGTTAGGTTAATCACCAGGTGAAATAAGCTTGGATAGAGGGGAGGGGGGGGGGTGTTAATCTTCATAATATAATCCTTTAAATACTCCCCTCTTAAATATCGACGTAAACAATGCAGATTAAATAGGTCGCTTAGTCAACGATACAAAGATATGTTCTCTGAAGTAAGAAGCTGAAGTTACCACACCACACCACCCTCCTACCCCCCACTCCTACCCCACTAAGCACAGACGTGAGAGCGCATCTAATTGGCTTATCTAATCAAGAATATTACCTCGATCAAATTACCTGACAAATAATAATCATAAAAAAAAATCTACGAATACTTAACGAAAATGTGAGAATCTAACTTTATGTTGTAGCTAAAGTGAGACTAAGTTCTGCATTACTTATCTCTTGTTGTTAATAAAGAGAAAAATCTATCTCTCCTAGTGTGATAGATTGGTTCTCACAGTTAGGACAAAGATAATGTAATATATGAAGCGTTGAGAGGTTGTCATTATATCATAGCACGAAGAGAAGCAGGTAAGCTACCCTCCCTCAACTCCTGATCGATGATAGAATATTAAACCAAGTGTCTCAGGTGTGTGGAGGAGCCAGCAGGTGTGATGAAGGTGTGTGTGTGTGGGGAGGTGGAGGGGGGACAGGGAAACTTTACTTCTGTCCAGAGCTGATGAGATGACGTGTTGAGAGAGAGAGAGAGAGAGAGGTGACCAGCAGGTGTGCGTGGGGGGGTAGGGGTGGGAAGATAAAATTGTGGAGAGAAAGAGAGAAAGAGGTGGAGGGAGGAGAGGGAGGGAAGGGGGGGGTAGGAGCCAGTCAGTAGATCACGAGAGAACAGTTATTTTTGCCTCGTCAGGCGTGGGTGACCTTCCTCTGCGTCCCTCACCAAGATTCTCACGGTTTTAAACGATAATTCCCCCTGACCCCTGGGATTAGAGACGAGTTAACGAGTGTATCTTATATCAATTAATTCTCAAAAATACACTGGGGGTTTATTTCTCACTCTAATTGGAGACGTAAGAATGAGTCTTTGCTTCTCAGTTAACCTAACCTAACCTAACCTAACCTACCCTAACCTAACCTAACCTAACCTAACATAACCTAACTGGAGACGTGAGAATGAGTCTATATGTTTCTCACTTAATCTATGACTCAAAAAATAGTGTCTCATAGATAATTTATTCCTATGAATCTTATATGTTTCTCACTTAAACTGACTTAAAAATAGTTTCTCATGGGTAACAAATCCCTATTTCTTCTTTTACCTATAGATATGAGATAAAAGAACTGGTCATTACCTTTCTCACTGGAGCTATGGCGTGAAGGATGATTTCTTACTGGAGGTGTGAGGAACCTTCTGTGTTTCCCAGTGAACCTATAAAAATGGTTCCACACACACACACACACACACACACACACACGTCAATAGTATATGTTAACTTTACGACCCAAAGTTAAACCTAAAAGTAACACAAGGAATGCACTTAAAGCTCTCCCCCTTAAGTAGATATGTCCACTTAACACTACTTATGGGACAAAACGAACCTTCAGATTCTAGGAAGGTAAGGTTAGGTTAAGTTCAGGTTAGGTTAGGTTTTGGTTAGGTTTTGGTTAGGTTTAGGTTAGGTTAGGTTATCGATAAGACAGTCAATCTTAAAGTGAAATCGATTGTGGGTTAATCTTTAAATGCCCCCAACTGAGTTATCTGGTTAAGGTCGCGTTTCAGTATAACTCTAGATGCTATTTAGGTCAAAGATCTTGTAGTTTACCTTAAGGCGACTAATTCCAGGTATTCTCACACCATTCAGCTACCGGGAACACTCATCATAGGACCGCTGAGGTATCTGGGTTGCAGATAGAAGCCTTTAACAACTGTGTCTGCATTCCCGTCAATAATTGTGTCGACAGAAAATGGGAAATCAAATGTAACTGCAGCAACGGTAGGACAAACAGTGGCAGCAACGGTAAGGACAAACAGTGGCAGCAACGGTAAGGACAAACAGTGGCAGCAACGGTAAGGACAAACAGTGGCAGCAACGGTAAGGACCAACGGAAGGGGGTAGGTATACAAAGAACAGTTGTTTAGTTGATTGCCAATAACGGTAACGCAACACAGACAACAGGAGCTGGATCACCTCTATTATCAACAGACATCAACAGTAATTCAACAGACAACAGGAACCGCAGCACCATTATGAACTTTCATCAACAGTATAGCTCTACAGTGAAAACAGGAGTTGCATCATCTTCATTATTAGGACATTAACATTAATGTAACAGACAACAGAAACTGCACCACCATTATTATCAACAGTCATCAACGGTAACGCAACAGAGACAACAGAAACTGCACCACCATTATTATCAACAGTCATCAACGGTGACGCAACAGAGACAACAGAAGCTGCACCACCATTATTATCAACAGTCATCAACGGTGACGCAACAGAGACAACAGAAACTGCACCACCATTATTATCAACAGTCATCAACGGTGACGCAACAGAGACAACAGAAACTGCACCACCATTATTATCAACAGTCATCAACGGTGACGCAACAGAGACAACAGAAACTGCACCACCATTATTTATCAACAGTCATCGGCGGGCAACAGAACAACAGAAACTGCACCACCATTATTATCAACGGTCATCAGCGGTGACGCAACAGAGACAACAGAAACTGCACCACCATTATTATCAACAGTCATCAACGGTAACGCAACAGAGACAACAGAAACTGCACCACCATTATTATCAACAGTCATCAACGGTGACGCAACAGAGACAACAGAAACTGCACCACCATTATTATCAACAGTCATCAACGGTGACGCAACAGAGACAACAGAAGCTGCACCACCATTATTATCAACAGTCATCAACGGTAACGCAACAGAGACAACAGAAGCTGCACCACCATTATTATCAACGGTGACGCAACAGAGACAACAGGAACCGCACCACCTTCATTATTAAGCCATCAACAGTAACGCAACAGTAATAGTATTAATAGTGACAACAGTAGTAATAGTATCCTTATTAACATGGTCACGGTGAGGGCTGAGGTGGTATCAAATAAGGTTGAAATACTGATAACCTAACCTAACCTAACCAAACCTAACCTAACCTAACCTAACCTGACCTGACCTGACCTGACCTGACCTAACCTAAAGCGAGGGAACTGAAGGCCACGTCATTTATACTCTCACCTGTATTAACCCTTTCAATCTTATACACCTGTTAACTATATGTCTAGCTTTGTACACCTGTTTTTATACACTTTTTTTTACATCTGTTAGCTACACATCTGTTTTATATATCTGTTATTACACTCAGCATCTCTTTAAATGGCAGCGACGTACATCATTCCACACACACACACCTGGCTGATATAACTCACAGGTGTTCACAATTATCATAACTCACTTGCAATAAACACACACCCGACAAATACAACCTACAAGTGTTCTTAAGCACAAATACATTATATATGTATTTTTGTTCTAAATTCCCTTTCAGTAATATTAACAAACATTTACTATTTAACTCGGTAATTGAATAATATTTTTAACTAATCAACTAATATATTTCCTGTCAATTATGGTTTACAGTAATGATCAATTGATGTACACACACACACACACACACACACACACCTAATAGGGCCATTCTCTCTTTAACTACGACTTACAACAGTTTAAAATTAATGTGAACAAACTTAAAACAACTATTACTTCAACTACTATTACTAATGATACAAATAGTTCTAACAATAGAAGTAATAACAACAACAATACTATTATGACTACTACTACTACTACTACTACTACCAATAATAATAATAATAATAATAAAAATAATAATAGTAATAATAATAACTAAACTAACCTAACCTCCCAATAACCATCGTCAGAGTGTTTAATCATCAGGTGAAATAAGCTAGGGTGTCTTATCTTCATGTGATCCTTAACAAACCTAACTATCTACTAAGATGTAATAATAATCTATTTGACTGACTTCACCCTCTATAGTTCAGTTCTCTTTCGAGCCTTACACAAAGTCTAGGCAATCCAGTACCCAGCTTTTATTTATAACTCTTCTTCCTATCCACAGTTTTACGTTTACACTCTTTTATTTCCTTGTTTACATATTGTTATTTATTTCCTTATGTTATTTTTCTGTTCTGAGTTAGGTTATGAAGCTGTCAGTAGGTAAACTCTTTCACCGTCAAGTATCCGTGTGAGGAATGTGTGACAGTTCTTCCGATGGTAGTAGGTTACGTCTCTGTACACAGCCCGTCTCTGCCTCTCTACCTAGGCTGTTTCTCTGATCATCATCCCTCGCGGCTCCTAACCAACGTCTATCTCCTCCTATCCCCTATCCAGCTCCTTGTAATTCTTCCATCTTGATCTAACCGCGGCAGTAAATCGATCCCCCTTGTGGTATATTCTGTTATTCCCCCTAGTTATTCTCATTTCCCTTTGTTCGTTTCTGTTATTATACGTGTCACGGTTTCATCTCTGCGGCTGCTGCTTCGTGTCTTATTTTCCTGATCTAGCGGGGCTAAACACGTGATTCTTTTGAGTGTTGGATGTAAGACTGCCCCACAAGACGTTCTGGTTATGTTTGGTCATACTTTCTGTTATAATTACATCTGTTTTATCATCTCTGCCTTATTATTCCTAAGTTTATTGTCAAGTTATGTTGTTTAAGTTTTTCTTCCTCTCTGATTATTCCCAATTCTCTCTTCATATCCTTCTTAACCTTATTCATTGTCTTCTTCTCTTACCTCCTCCTTTATTCGTAACTATTGGTCTTTTTAGTTCCTCTCTTTTTATTCCCTGTCTCTCCTATTTCCCCCATATCCTTCTTATTCCTTGTCTTCTATTTCTCCTTCTCTTCACTGTCATTTCCCCTTTCCTCGCTACATTTTCTTCTCACCTATTATCTTAATGTTAATTCTCACTTCTTCATCTGTTCTTCCACTAACAAGATTCATTTACATTCGTCAACTATAAACTATCAATTTATATTATCTTTCGGTGTCCTCATTATGTATAGGTGGTGATGTTTAGGTAGTGGTGATGTGTAAGGTGGTGGTGATGTGTGTGGTGGTGGTGATGTGTAAGGTGGTGGTGATGTGTATGGTGGTGGTGATGTGTAAGGTGGTGATGATGTGTAAGGTGGTGGTGATGTGTAAGGTGGTGGTGATGTGTAAGGTGGTGATGATGTGTATGGTGATGATGATGTGTAAGGTGGTGGTGATGTGTAATGTGGTGGTAATGTGTAAGGTGGTGGTGATGTGTAGGTGGTGATGCTGTGTAGGTGGTGGTGATGTGTAGGTAGTGGTGATGTGTAGGTGGTAGTGAAGTGTAGGTGGTGGTGATCTGCAGGCGCATCACCATAAAGGATAATGGAAGGTGTAATCCCCAGTGACTAACCGCCTAAATCGTTTCACTTTGGCTTACAGTAACACACGTAAGTAAACAACGCCAGGCTAACTATCGCCCGCCTTCTGCTAGCGTAAGTTCATTTGGAAGTTACAAGTCGCTGAGGATTTTCTAAGATGCTTCCTGCTACCGTACAGAGTCTCTCCATGCAAACTTCAAGGTACTTTTGTCTTGGCTGAAGCGAAGTAGTTAATGGTCTTCAAACAGAACAAGTTCAAGAAAGGAAATCGAACTTACAAGTGGGAATCCTTCTTTGTGTTGTAATTTGAGTGAGTCATCTGGACGCACTCTCACATCCCCAGCAGTCAGGGAAGATAATGTAACGCGGGAATATTTAGGAATTTGGAGTGAGCGCATCAAGTAGTACAGCTCCTTCACCTGCTAGAGTCCCAAGAGCTAGTCTACTGACGTCTCGTGTAAAGGCTCTCCCCCCGTCTCTCTCCTGAATAAAATCGTCTGGTGTTAGTCAAATAAAGGGATTATCTGATGAACTTAAAAGGCACAAAATTAATTCTTATACATTCGTGCGTTGAATTTCCCCTAAGAATAATGATGATGAAGGGGGAACACATCTAACTGACTCACTTAAGCTATGACACAAAGATGGCGGCCGCAACAGCAGCGTCAGAGTAGTAGTAGTGAGATTATCACAAATAGATATGTTCTCTCATCCCTAGTTTGGGAAAGAAAGAAACGCAACCTTACACATGTTTGAAGGAGAATCTTTACGTTGTAGCTGAAATGTAGGAGTTAGATGTGATCATACATCTGCAGTTAGGAGGAACAAGTCCTAGACACGGACATCTGGGAATCCCTCAAGAGATGTAAGGGAGAAGGTGGGCGGGTCTCCAAGGCGAGCGAGGTCCTCCGCAGTATTGATTCTTAAGCCTTCGTGGAGGCGACCGGCGGACCACAAGTCAAGGAGCACCGCTGAGTAAATAACCAACTCTAAGGTTTCATTTTGAGGTCGTGTACACACTGGAGCTCTGTGATCCTGTGCCGTAAAGCAAGTAACAGTAGCGGAAAAGACTGCCAGTGTTGGCAGAAGCTGGCGCACGTTCGTCTTAGAGGAGTGTCCACAAGCCTGTCATTGCGGGTCGGAGGAGAACGACGGAGATCACGCCATGAACAGAATCGGTGATGGTAGGCGGAGAGACGAACACTCCACAACCGTATCTTTCCGGGGTGGTTGGGAAGGGCAGACGCTATTGATTGCTCGTGCTGTCGCTCTTTTTATGGTACGGATCTTTCCTGGAGAAAAGGAGCGCCAAGAGCTATTGATTGCTCATACTTGACGGTGTTTTATGGCATGAGCCTATTTCGGGGTTGAAGGGGAACGCCAGGCGTTGCTGATCGCTTGTAATGGCCGCCGTCCCATGGTACTGCGTGGTGCGGAGGCGGTGCGTCTTTAACAGGTGTAACTCAGTCCGCCCCAGGTGACATGATATGACAGTGGCCGGGGCTGCCTCTCCTCCGCCTCGCTGCCTCGCCTTACATATAAACTCTAATATTGATCACGTTTCTTGTGGCAGCGTCTGCGTCATCCCGCAGCGGCCGAGACAATCCAGGTCAGTCGACACACTGCCGGGCTATCATCCTGCCTGCTGGAGATACTTCACTCTGGTAATGAGAATAATTAGTCGGCACTCGAGGAAGTACCAGTCAGGCCAGATGATGTCTCTTTCAGAGCTGGGCCCTGAGGGACAGCAGGTGAAGGGTTGGCATGGTGACTGTATACAGTATTCTGCTCCAAGTGCAAACATCGTTTTCTCGCATTAAGCCACAACACGCAAATGAATTTCAGGTGTTATGGTTAATATACAGATATACAGTACACTCGTATACCAAACATAAACATGGTAGCTCTCGACTTATGCTGCGAACATATTTACATAGACAGTGAGACAGACAGATACAGAGGGCGCTGACCGTCCTACACACACGACCATGTTTGGGTAAGTGCATGGGTCCTGTTGGAGTCACTACCCCAACACAATACCTCAGCAGGTACCTGTGCTACAGTGTCTGAATACCTGTTCACACTTAAATGTATTGGCCAACAGAGGCAGTGTACACAGGGTGCCGACACACGCTACCTCGGGCCAAGGTACGAGTTCTCATATTAAAACATTAAAAATTTAACCAGTTATGAAATTGAAGCCGTTTTAAGCATGAAGATGTTTGTTTAGCCAGGAAGACACAGATTATAACCTTAGATGAGTTGTGGGAGTTACAAGTCTCAGGACAAGATAACTAATGAAACACTTGTGACATCTTAGCAGCGAGGTGTAGAGGCTGGTACACGGTCAGCACACAGCAGGAAAACTTAACATTATACTCTCCTTCAGTAACTAGCGGCGCTGTACTCTGGCTCCCTGAAGCTTCGACACAATGCTGAAGGTCAAGATCTAAAGTTATTCTTAATGTTACAACTGATTTAAATTTGTTTATTTTATTTACCCGACCTACCATTTATCTTCGGTTGGTCTGTTCTTTGTTTATGACCTTCAATGCCCAGGAGTAAACAGGAGTACTTACAGAGAGAAGACTTGCCAGGGTCGGAAAGGTCACGCTGGATAACACCCTTCTCACATCCGACCCAAGCCGAGAATGGAACCCAGGACACAGTTTTGCGAGGCACGCGCTTTACCAGTGTCCAGGAACCTAACCTAACCTAACCTACCTCATAAACTGGTGAGGTTGTAATGTTAATTTAGGTCTATTTATACGTTCAAATTATTTTTATTTATATATTTTTTTTAACGGGAATTAGCCACCCGGGCACAGGTCAAACGACCCACAACGGAGCCTGGGGGTCGAAAAAAGAACGGAAAGAAATTGTAAATATAGAAAAAAAAAGGTTATACTGTATTAATCTACACCACGAAGATGCTGGAAAACCAGCTTTTTAAAGTGAGACAGATTGTAAGAGCATGGAAACACAGAAGAAGGCAGAGCATTCCACAGTTTGGCTGTGTGAGGAAAGAAGGAGGTACTATAACGGGTTATTCTCGTGTGACCGACATCCACAGAGAAACGGTGGGCACCGCGGGCAAGACGTGTGTTACGAACCCACGGCCTTGCCGGTGGTACACAGGATGCCAAATCCACCGAACATTGCCCGTTAAAGTACCTGTAAAAGAGAGAGAGTGAAGCAACATTGCGAAGAGAAAGGGAAGAGAGATTGTCGACTAAAGGAGGAGAGTTAATAAGACGAAATGCCTTTGATTCCACCCTATCTAATAGTTGGACAGAAGAAGAGCCACCCCAGATATGAGAGCAGTACTCCAAGTTAGGACGAATGAATCCCTTATATACTTGGAGCAACTGCTCAGGAGTGAAGTAGCTACGGCATCTGTACAGCATTCCCAACTTTCGGGAGGCAGCTTTAGTTATACTAAGGATGTGTTAAATTAGATTAAACTGAATTAGATTTTCCTGAGTTAGGATATTACCTGGTGTGACGAGGTGGTTCTTGGTGGTAGTTAATGGCTTGTTAATCATCACCACTACAAAAGACTCACACACACACAGACACACACACACACTTTCTAGTTAAGCCGCTAAGGGCCTCGTTAACACTGTGAGGTACCGTGTGTGTGTGTGTGTGTGTGTGTGTGTGTGTGTGTGTGTGTGTGTGTGTGTGTGTGTGTGTGTGTGTGTGTAGCATAGTGTGGAAGTGACTAGTGACTAGTGTGTTGTGCTGCTAGTTTATGATTTATGTACCTTTGCTAGTACCTCTACATGCCCTAGTAACTGTATTATTAACTACCTGTAACTGCACCTGTATTATTAACTGTACTTGTAACTGTACCTTTATTATTAACTGTACCTGTATTAGTAACTATATCTGTATTAACTGTACCTGTAACTTTACCTGTATTATTAACTGTACCTGTATTATTAACTGTATCTGTATTATTAACTGTACCTGTAATATTAACTGTATCTGTATTATTAACTGTACCTGTATTAGTACCTGTACCTGTAACTGTACCTGTAATATTAACTGTATCTGTATTATTAACTGTACCTGTATTAGTAACTGTACCTGTAACTGCATTATTAACTGTACCTGTATTAGTTCCTGTACCTTTAATATTAATTGTACCTGTAACCTGGACCAGTGCTGTTGTTTCTAAATTAAGCACTACAAGAGTCTGTTACGTAATAATGTACAATGATCAGGAATAATCTCGGTAAGTTGCCACCATCTTAAAATTAATGTAGTCGAGGTATCGCTTCTAAATTACTAACACTACCACTGCACATCGATCATACGTAGCTGCTAGTGGGCTGCTATTATTGTGAAATACCTGTACCTGTAGCTGTAACTCTACCTGTAATTCTACCTGTATCTGTATTCTAGTATATGACATTAATAAAACACAAAATAATATGATTTAATAATAGCAGTGATAGTAAATAGCACTTGTGTCTACTCTCTCTCTCTCTCTCTCTCTCTCTCTCTCTCTCTCTCTCTCTCTCTCTCTCTCTCTCTCTCTCTCTCTCTCTCTCTCTCTCTCTCTCTCTCTCTCTCTCTCTCTCTCTCTCTCCCAACACCTGGACTGATGCTTCTGAATTAATACACTGAAACGAAAATATATCTGTTGACGCTCCATAGGTCTACAGGAAAAAACGCTGTGTGTGTGTGTGTGTGTGTGTGTGTGTGTGTGTGTGTGTGTGTGTGTGTGTGTGTAAAATTACCCCCGCCAGCTTTCGTCCGATGATTTAACACCCTGATACTAACCTAACAGCCTAACCTCTAACCTCCACCCCCTAGGTAACGTTAGGGGGTTTAATCATCAGGTGAAATAAACTAGGGTGTTAGTTTTCACCTAATCCACATTTACGTACTTTTAAATTGACCACAGAATACGCAGGAAACACTATAGGCCTAACCAACCGAGAGCTGACATGGCCACTACTCCGGGATACCTTCCATTATACACTAATATAAGGTTCTAGTCCAGCTATTATCTGACGGTCGCGCTCTAAATCACGTTTATATAACCCGTATCCTCTGCCAGCACATGTGACTCCGCAAAACTTAGCGCACTGGACAGCTGGGTAGAAAAAAACACATAAGGAATAGAAGAAAGAGAGAGAGAGAGAGAGAGAGAGAGAGAGAGCATTGGTTCAGTGTGAGAGATGGTGGGGTACTGAAACTGGCTAGCCACTTAAACATTCAAGAGTCTCGGAGGTAAACACAGATGAACACATTGACGGATCTTTAACAACGACGATTACAAAACACAAAACATTTAATTTCTGCAGCAGTGGTAAGGGTACAGGTGTAGCTACAGATACAGTTACAGGTAGGAAAAAAAAACAACATACAGAGGTTCAGGTAGAGGGATATTTACAATTACAGGTGCCAATATAGGTAGAAACGTCATCATTCTCATCATTGTTTACAGGCTAGCAAGGATGATGACTCTTGCAGGGCGGCAGAGAGTAAACAAATCGATGGTCTATTTTATCAAAGACTCTACTGGCGATTGTAATTGTATTTATAAAGGAAAGTTACTATTAGAGATTTGTAAACTTGTATAAATTGCCAGAAATGTTTGCGTTGAAAGTAGTGTTAGACGTGCAGGTGACTTGACCTTGTACCAGGAGTTGTCTAGTACAAAATTTCTCGGCGGCCCGCAGGGAATTAGTTTGGGTCCGCCTCTGAATCGTCAGTGTGTAAGTGTGTGTGTGTGTGTGTGTGTGTGTGTGTGTGTGTGTGTGTGTGTGTGTGTGTGTGTGTGTGTGTGTAATGAAGTTATAGGGGGGAGTAATGGTATGGTAATGGTATGGGAGAGTTTTGGGGAGATGATAAAGATATGGAGGAGGGATGTGCTGACAGTGGGTAGCAAAGATGTGATGAAGAGAGTAAGACCATGGGCTGAGGATTGTCAAGATGAAGCTAATGAAGTCACGGTGAGGATAATATGCTATGGTGAGGATATTGAAGTGATGGTGAGGTTAATATAATTCTGGTGGGTAATACAACACAATCACTAACGACCTCAAATCCTGATATACGTACATAACCCGTCTGGAACCCGTCATTAAACAGAGCCTAGGAACCTTGAACTCGTGTAATGGGTCGTGTGGTGTCATAGCCGTCGGTGAGTTTGTCACGTAAGCAATAAAGCCTCAGGAAGTGTAGCAGGAAGAACAGACAAAATATATATCAATACATGCTAGGAGGATCTTCAACTTCAGCCACGTAATAGTTTCTCATAAACACCGATAGGGAGGTGGGGGGGGACAGGGTTATAACTTCCTCTGTGATTTGTTTATTATTTATCACAGTACAAACACAACAAAATACAAGGCTGATTATGTAATTATTTTAGTGGGACAATAATAACGTAATGTCTGGGAAAGTTCATCTGGCTAATCTTGTCATAGCCAGAGGGAGGTAAACAGTCATTATCTTTACCTGGTTGAGACACACAGGTTCAGATTCAATGAGTCTTGTAGTGCAACATTATCAGACCTATGATAGAAGTACGTATGGAGAAAATACTGTCTTATTCTATATCATGGTAAAACAGGGTGATGCCTTAAACCTAAAACAGGGTGATGCCTTAAACCTAAAACAGGGTGATGCCTTAAACCTAAAACAGGGTGATGCCTTAAGCCTAAACACGGTGACGTCTTAAACCTAAATACGATATTCATACAAAACGAAAATATGCCAACACGATAATTTGACCCCAGCAGAACATAGAATTTCAAACTCATCTCATATAAAAAAAAAAGGTCAAGTAAAATATAATTAAAAACTAAATTCTCAATATACCATAAACTTCAGCTTTCCAATGACTTTATTTCTATTAAACCCAAGTAAGTGTTGGAGCTTTGACCCTCTGCTTTGACCTTGACGTTAGTGTTATTACTGAAGCACATTAGCCAGAGGGTAACTTCATGGTGCTATCATCTGTGGCAAAATCTCGTTTATATTTTCCTGAGAGCCAAGTGTATCGACCTCCTGCTGTGGCTGATGACTTGGCCTCAGTGTCATCTCCACCAAATAATACTTGGAGTTATTTACCTTCTTACCCTCGGGGACTGTATGTTACGACCTTGGTGCGATAATGTGGTGGTGTGGTGGTGACGTGGTGGTGTGTTGGTGACGTGGTAGTGACGTGGTGGTGTGTTGGTGACGTGGCGGTGTGTTGGTGACGTGGTGGTGTGTTGGTGTGTTGGTGACGTGGTGGTGGAGTGGTGAGGATAGTGCTGGCGGTCAAGCTGGAGGGGGAGGGGATGGGAGAGGTGAGGGGGAGAAGGGGAAGAAGGTAATGGGGTTAAGGAGCAGAGGGAAGGGGAGGGCGGAGGCTAGGGTGAGGAATGGGCCGTGATAGGATGGGCAGTTTATCCCAACACACATCACCTGAAGATTAGCCCCTACGGCTTATCTCACCTTAACATTAACCATCCCAACGCTAACCAGTCTTAACCTAACCTGCCCTGTGTGGTGGTAGTGGTGGTGGTGGTTGTAATAGTGGTGGTGGTTGTAGTAGTGGTGGTTGTAGTAATGGTGGTGGTGGTTGTAGTGGTGATGGTGCTGGTTGTAGTGGTGGTGGTGGTGGGGTGGGGGTTGCAGTAGTGGTGATGGTGTTGGTTGTAGTGGTGGTTGTAGTAGTGGTGATGGTGGTGGTTGTAGTGGTGGTGGTTGTAGTGGTGGTGGTTGTAGTGGTGGTGGTTGTAGTGGTGGTGGTGGTGGGGTAGGGGTAACCTTAAGGTGATCACACGACACAGTATAAGATAATGGTTCCATCTTGACAAGGGTCTTCAAGCACCGTTTTCTGTTAAGTCTTAGTTTGCAAAATAACTTCTGTTGAATATTAAAAATGACATAACTTTTTGGTTTATCCTGAACTTAAAAAATATATATATATATATTTAAACGAATCGTAATAAATATGAAATTGTCGACGGAAGGTTTTTGAAGCAGATTTGATGAAGTACGGTAAAATAATTTTATAATCCAAAAACTGTCAAATGAGAGAGAGAGAGAGAGAGAGAGAGAGAGAGAGCCCTTCAGTGATGAATAAACAGTTCAATGAATGATAATAATCCTTATCGCCGAAAAAAAAAAAATATATATATATATATATATTATCCAAATTATTGTACCATTTTTCCTAGTTAGAGATTTTTTTTTTCCTACATTTATATATATTTTCAGCATTTCTTACAATGTATACCCGTATTTTGTCTTATTATTAACGTAATTTATTTCACCCAAGGCAAAACACCATGTAGAGTACAGTCAATTACAGACCACAATGAACCGTCCTGCCAGTGCTCAAGGTCACTCTTCGTGATGAAATGGGAATTAATATTTCACCATAATTTAATGAGGTTAGTCTCTTTTTTTCTGGCTATGTCTCTCTCTTTTTATCTCTCTCTCTTCCTCATGACCCTCACTTGACTTATTATGTCAGAGATAAGAAGACCATTGTTATCTTCACCGTGGGGTGGACTGGGCAAGACGCCATTCCCACGAACGCCTTCCCCCTGGACAGTGTGAACATGTTGTGCGGGTTGTCGTTTGTTGTCGTGGTTTTAGCGACCTCTGCGGCGGCGTCAGACTCTCCAAATATCGTCATCATGCTCATGGATGATGTAAGTAAACATTTTAGTTTATATTAAGTCTGCTGTGGCACTAGAACGCATTGATATGGGTTGGTACGAAAGGTAAGTGAAGCGTAATTTATTGCATAGTTATCCCTCCACGTAGAATTTTGACAAATTTTCTGTGAGAATTAAAGAGAAAACGCATAAAATTTGATAGGGAACGTATATATATTTACAATATTTGGGCTTTATATTCTCCAAAACTACCTTTTCCTGGACAATTAAAAAAATAATAAAAACATGAAGTAAGACTATCATAACATGGGATCATATAAACAAATATTGCTTAAATTTTGCTTCACATTCCTAGAAACTGATCAAGATATACAGAGAGAACAGACCAAAAATAGCGACACGACGATCCAGAATTCTGATCTTTCTCTTGAACCTAAAAACGGAGATAGAATTCCTCAAGTCCCTTACATAAATTTACCAAAGACACTCAACAACGCCTCGAATATAAGACTAACTTTGAAAATCCAAGTTTGTGGTATAAGCAAAGTACTGAAATTAATTAAACTTTCCAAAGCAATTTAACAGCACCTCTACTGAGTCAATGATACTGACGAGAACAAACCAGTGTCTCCCGTTTCTCCATTGTCTCTCTATTAACAGATGGGTTGGGGTGACCTGGGGAGTAACGGGGAGCCCAGCAGGGAGACGCCCCACCTCGACCAGCTAGCACGGGAGGGCCTGACAGCTACCTCCATGTACACAGCAGCGCCCCTCTGTTCCCCCTGTGAGTACTGTGTGTTACTCCCTCACTGTGGAGCTCTGATGACACCTGTGTTATAGTGTCTTATTTAGTGTGTATCTCCACTAATATAATCTGACGACGTGTATATTATAAAGGAAGAAGTTAGGCAGCAGTGTATGCATCTACCGTCTCGTTCGGGGTCTTTGTGGTTCAGGAAGTGTAATAACAAGGTAGACTGTAATCATCAATGGGTTAAGTATCATCTATGGCGTAGTGTTAAAGGGTTATACAGTAATCAAGGTGGCTTCCAAGTATACACAGCTCAAGGATACTGTGTATAGTGTATACTTATTTGCTCTAGTATGTAATATAGTCAGTCACTTTTGTCATTTTTAATCTTTTCCAGAGGAGGAGAAGAACTTTGAGTGGGAAAAACATATCTCACGAGTGTCTTAAATAATGACATATCAAATTATTATTATTATTATTACTCTACGTCGCCGGGTCTAACCATTGAAGAATAAAATTTCTCATTCACTATCCGGTTCAGTCATAATGTTTACAAGTAAATCCTCACAGTTACTCGGCCTAAGGTTAGTTTTCGAGATAACGTTAATCCCAAACAGATTAGAGATGCCTTGAAGGTGACAACTGTGTTTGCATTAATGAACACGTCGTGCCTTCAGGGAGCAGACAGACAGACAGACAGACAGACAGACAGACAGACAGACAGACAGACAGACAGGTAAGTCACTATGTTATTTGTACCATAAAAGGTCACTATCATCACCTGAGACCAGAGAGGGGAAGAGTCTCCTGACGTAGTTTACCTCTGAGTCAGAAGGTCGACCTTAGGGTAATATACTGTTTTGTGTGTGTGTGTGTGTGTGTGTGTGTGTGTGTGTGTGTGTGTGTGTATGTGTGTGTGTGTGTGTGTGTGTGTGTGTGTGTGTGTGTGTGTGTGTGTGTGTGTGTGTGTGTGTGTAATATAGTAAACTCAAAAATAAGATAAAATTAAAAGATATAACAAATAATACATAAATATTGTCATTATAAACGTTCAACTAACACTAGTCATTGTTAAACCCTAAAACATTATTATCACTGTTCACTAAAGTCAGGTAAAGAACTAACTCTCTCCTCTTCCTCACCAGCCCGCGCCGCCCTCCTCACTGGTCGACTGCCCATCCGGAACGGCTTTTACTCCAACAACACTCATGGACGGAATGGTGAGTTACTTCCTCTATCCCACACTATCCCTCCTAGTCTGACTCGTCCACCCTCCTAGCCTGAGACACCACCCTCCTAGCCTGACTCGTCCACCCTCCTAGCCTGACTCGTCCACCCTCCTAGCCTGAGACACCACCCTCCTAGCCTGACTCGTCCACCCTCCTAGCCTGACTCGTCCACCAGTTTTTATTGTCGAACACGAGACTGTAGTGTGTGTTCGTTGTGATTATTTTTTTTTAATGTCTAAATCCCTCAGACGATGTCGGGAGGAGTTTCAACATAGATTTTATTATGTAAATATCCCGCAATAAATAAATAAATCAATCAAACACTTCAGACAAATAAGGTTGTACAACTCTTAAGGGATAACCTGAAGATTAGCCTCCAGCTTATTTCTCACGATAATTTAACACCCTAAAGCTACCTCAGGGTTAGGTTAGGATAGATTAGGTTAGGTTAGGATAGATTAGGTTAGGATAGGATAGGTTAGGTTAGGTTAGGTTAGGATAGGTTAGGGAGGTGTTGTTTTAATCATCAGGTGAATTTTATTGGGATGCCTAATCTTCAGGTGACCCTTTTAGAGAAACTATACGTTGTTTTATATTGTTTACCCCGCCCCAACAGCCTACACGCCCCAGAACATAGTGGGCGGCATCTCGGCCAGTGAGGTGTTGTTACCCGAGCTGTTGAAGACCCGTGGTTACACCTCTGGCCTGATCGGGAAGTGGTGAGTACCCGGCCACCTGTCGTGTTAACCCGGCCACCTGATGTGTTTACCCGGCCACCTTTTTGTGTTAATTCGGCTCTCTCTCTCTCTCTCTCTCTCTCTCTCTCTCTCTCTCTCTCTCTCTCTCTCTCTCTCTCTCTATGTCTGTCTGTCTGTCTGTCTGTGTTTGCACGTTTCTCACACTCTCTCTCCTTCACATCTACTAGTCTCTCTCCCTCGCCTGCAGGCACCTGGGTCATCGGACACCTTACCTGCCCCTGGAACGTGGGTTTGACTACTGGTTCGGATCTCCTAACTGTCACTTCGGTCCCTACAGTGACGTCACCACGCCCAACATTCCCGTTTTCCGCAACGCTTCTATGATCGGCAGGTAGGGGAGGGTTGCGTTCTTACCTGCATGCGTCTGGCTACGTATTATGTAAAGTATTTCATTTTGTGTCTCGTATTGAGAGAAAAATAATGATCTTATAAACTGTAATACATCAGGAGCCATTAAAGATAGTGTGGGTATATACAGCATACTGTATACACAACCACTTCACCTGTTACAGATACTACAAGGACTTTGCCATCGACCGAGCAACAGGAGTGTCCAACATGACCAAGATGTTCACGGAGGAAGCGGTGGCCTTTATCCAGCGCCAGGCGAGGGAGGGACCTTTTTTCCTGCTGTGGGCCCCAGACGCCACCCACGCCCCAACCTACGCCTCCCTAAAGTTCCACGGCACCAGCAGGAGAGGTCAGAGGTCGCCTGCAGCGTTCTGTTTGTCTTGCTATGTTAATTAAATCCCCAAAGTATACAGAGTTGTACATAGTTCTTGATTCACGTGTGTCAGTAACCTCCCTCCACCTGCCACCATCCTCCTACGCCGCATCCCTCCTGACCCAATATCCTTCCTACAATACTAATATATAGTTACGGTATCATCAGACGAGGTTAATGGTCACAGTCTATCTGCTGGTCATCTTAACCTCGCTAACAACCTACTTCCCAGTTTACTTCATGTCTTCTTCTTCTCTTAAGTTAATCTTCTATTTTAATGTTCTCTGGACTTCATTCGTCTTTTCCTCTCTAAGATGAAGGTCTCTATGTCAAATCTCATCTCTTCTCTACATCAAAGTTCTCCCCATGACTGTATCATGTCTATCCTTCTCTCTGTGTCATTCTCCTTCTCCTTCAATACTTCTCTGTTTCTTTACGTCATTTCCCTTCCTCCATGTTAGTCATAGTTCTTCTAGTTTCCTCGCAAAGTCTGTGTCTGGTTCAGGTCGGTACGGGGACGCGGTGAGGGAGCTGGATGCTGGGGTGGGCGCTATAGTAAACGCCCTCAGGGACGCCAACGTGGACAACAACACCCTGGTGGTCTTCACTTCAGACAACGGCGCCGCCCTCGTCAGTAAGGAGGAAGGTAAGACTTATCTCTTTTACGCCACAGTGAGAGATAACAAGAGGTGAAAGTGGTAGCATTAAACGTGTAACCTCTGGATCTATACTTAAAAACAAGATTGTCAGGAAATTCAGCATTACGATTGCCCCTCCTCCCTATCTCTCTCACTCTTTCCTATTCCTTATATCTCTTTCCTTCTTCATGTTTTCCTCTCCATTTTTCACTTTTCCTACTTGAATGTTTCTCTTTCTCAACAGGAGGCAGCAACGGTCCGTTCCTGTGTGGTAAACAGACAACGTTTGAGGGTGGCATGAGGGCTCCTGGCATCTTCTGGTGGCCAGGTGTTATAGCCCCGGGCTCTGTGACCCACCAGCTAAGTCCTAATTAAGTCTATGTCCCGCCAGCAGGTGTAGTGATATCAACAAACCCACAGGTGTATATTCAAAGTCACCCCGATCCCACTAATGAGATTCTGTACGACCTACAGGTGTGGTCACAAATGGACTTGTTCTCCACGGCGCTACAGCTGGCGGGGATCACACCTCCACATGACCGAGAAATGGATGGCCTGCCTCTAGCAGCTTCCCTCTTTCACCCTGACCACGAATTTTTCAGGTTAGTTGCTATAATGATAAAATCTGGCACACCGCGGGCAGGTTAATGAGTTCCTCTACATATGACATTAACTTTGGCCATCTTACCAATATTACTCTCAGATCTCTATAACCTCTTACTTACGCTTATAGTCATCACGATGCTGAGACAATATACTTATGGCTATTAATGATGCTCAAATTCACAGAGATAATGATAAACATAATCTTCTTCAGGCCAATATTTCTGTATCGTGGTGATCGCTTGATGGCAGTGCGTCAAGGCTCCTACAAGATGCATGTCTGGACCTGGAGCACTCCTACTGACGAGCTGAGACGCGTGAGTCTTTGTGTGTGTGAGAGAGAGAGAGAGAGAGAGAGAGAGAGAGAGAGAGAGAGAGAGAGAGAAAGACTGTATGAGGAATAATCCACTTTATCACTCTTACTTGGTGTTAGTTTTGAACAATTTACCAAACATCTCACAACCATATACACTTTCCAGAGCACCAATTTCTATCAGGAGAAAGTAAGATAAATTATAGATATACATGTACTGTATATATGATAAGATATAGCAAGTTAAGAGAAACAATCCCAAACTCAGGTTATCAATGACCGGCCAGACAGAATAAGATAAAACAATTCAAGATATTATAAAATGAACTAAGATAGAGGATCACACTTTTAGGGCATCAACTTCTGCCCGGGGTCAGAGGTGGCGAACGTGACCACTCCTCAGCCAACAGATCACAGCATCGCTCCTGTGCTCTTCAACGTCGTGGTGGACCCTGGCGAGCGCTACCCTATTTCCACGTGGGCAATGAGGTGTAATTGTCATTCAGCGCTTTTTTTACTTTTACTGACACTAACTTATGGTCTCTTCACAGCTACTGGAAGCCATGTTCGCTCATCGGGCAAAGCTGCGCCGTGGTGAACCTCAGCTCAACTGGTGCGACCCTGCTGTGATGGTGAGTGTTGTTGTAGTGGTTGTAGTAGTATGAGAGAGAGAGAGAGAGAGAGAGAGAGAGAGAGAGAGAGAGAGAGAGAGAGATGATATTTTCCTCCTTACAGCACTGGGCACCGCCGGGCTGTGAAGAACTAGGAGAGTGTCTCAAAGTGCCTGCCTCCAACCCTACACTCTGTAATTGGCCTCATTAGCCCGTCTCACCCGACCTTCTCAACTTTAGTACCCCCACCACTGTACACCAGTTAAAAACAAGATTACCCATTTTGTGTACAATCACCGATACAAGCATAAAAATAATTATTAACCACAAATATCGTAGAGTACAGTACAATAACTATAAAGTTGACATCTTAATAGTTTGAAATAGTACCCCCTTTAAGTTACATTTTCTTTGATACAATAATTCAGATCATAGAAAATGTGCAAATGTATGCGTACGATGGACTATTATTTACCAACGTATCATTCCACTCTATTGACACCGTGGTATCTGATGTAGTTCGATCTATTATATTAAGATGTAAGGATTAGTAGAGAAAATGTATTAAACAATAGGACTCCCAAGGCTTTCTACTATTATTTTCCTTAACATGACCCTGATATAAACTAAAACATTCACTGCTTATTCTGTGTTAGTGCAATTTTAGATCCAGGTTATGGCCACTTCGATAGATAAGAGATAGTTAATTAACCAGATAAAGTGAAACCAAAATATCCATTGGTTAATTTAAAGCAAGGATAGACCAGGAGAACCGTGTCTAGAGCGATGAACTTTAACTCAGTCCAAGGTTCATAACTGAAGCTAGTGGTTGCCTGCCCCACTAGAAGTTACTACCTCGGGTTAAACCACAGAATCAGAAAATTATCAACGTAAACTTTTTAGGAGTGACAGTTGTGATGGAAACCTTACCTCCAAAAAAGACGTTAACACCCCAAGATAAAGTGCAACAACAGAGCGACTAAGGTGAAATTATTCCTGACTTAATTTATCACTTCAGACAAGACACATCAGGGCGAATCACAGTGACAGAGTAAAACATTTGATGGCGCGGAAATTAACCAATCACGAGGGGACACAACATGAAGCTCGGTAAGTTATCATACAGAACTAACATAAGGAAATATATCTCCACATAGAGGCTGGTGGGCTATGGATTGATCTATACATGATACATCTATGCATGATACATCTATACATGATACATCTATACATGATACATCTATACATGATACATCTATCAATGTAGCATACAATCCTTAGACTTACGGATACTGAAATAATTGTAACACTAATTTACGGATACTGAAATAATTGTGACACTAATTTTTTAATCCAAGTTAAAGCCTGAGCAGCGCCGACCTTAAGTTGGTTTTAATTAGCAAAAGACTCTTAACTGTAAACTCTTGCACTCGAGGGAACTCTTACTCTGGAATTACAATTACAAGGAACTAACGATCTAAATGTGTATATGATACTAATTACCAAACATAATGATAATTAATTAAACCGATTAACTTAATTGTATTATATATCGTACACAACAGCATTCTGAGCCTTATTTAGGTTCCTGAGAATCTTTTTCCGCTTGGCATTATGGGCGTGGTCTATGTTTGTGTTCGGGTGGTGAGGGGCGGCCGGGTGGTGGAGGGCGGGCAGGGAGAAGACATTAACACTGCTGGGGGGATCAACCAGTAACAGTCACTCCAGTTATAGTCTACATCAGTTATATAACACCACCTACTGTACAGTGCTGCACCCTGGTAGTGAGAATCCATATTATATTTCACCATAATAAGAGTGAGAGACGATCATAAAATAATTTACTCTAA